>NC_059133.1:773051-901216 GCF_020740605.2 Lemur catta
TCTGGACCCCGAACACTTCCAGCTATGGGGGCACCCCTGCCCACCCTGGGCTGGAGAGCAGGGCTGTGTTGTCTGATTTTTATCTTTCATACCATCTCTCCGCTTGTAAAGATCTCCGAACTAAGACACCGGCCCTGGCTTGCAGCGTGTTTTACTTTACTTCCTAGTGAGGTAGTCCAGTGCACGCCATACCCACTCTCCAGATACCCCAGTGCCCAGGATAACTCAATCTCCCCAGATAACCCAGTGCCCGGGATAACTCAGTCTCCCCGGATAACCCAGTGCCCGGGATAACCCAGCTCCCCGGATAACCCAGTGCCCGGGATAACTCAGTCTCTCCGGATAAACCCAGTGCCCGGATAACCCAGTGCCCGGGATAACCCAGTCTCCCCGGATAACCCAGTGCCCGGGATAACCCAATCTCCCCGGATAACCAGTGCCCGGGATAACCCAGTCTCCCCGGATAACCCAGTGCCCGGGATAACCCAATCTCCCCAGATAACCCAGTGCCCGGGATAGCTCAGTCTCCCCGGAAAACCCAGTGCCCGGGATAACTCAGTCTCCCCCGGATAACCCAGTGCCCGGGATAACTCAGTCTCCCCGGATAACCCAGTGCCCGGGATAACCCAGTCTCCCCGGAAGAACCCAGTCACCCCGAATAACCCAGTGCCCGGGATAACTCAGTCTCCCCGGATAATCCAGTGCCCGGGATAACTCAGTCTCCCCGGAAAAACCCAGTGCCTGGGATAACTCAGTCTCCCCAGATAATCCAGTGCCCGAGATAACTCAGTCTCCCCGGATAACCCAGTGCCCGGGATAACTCAGTCACCCTAGATAACCCAGTCTCCCTGGGGATAACCCAGTCACCCCGGATAACCCATGACAGTGGATCAGAGTGACGGGGGCTCCTGCAGCAGCACAGGTGGCATGGGCTGGGGGCTGGGGGGGACACAGCTAGGTGGGAGGTAGGGAGGTGGCAGGGTGGTGTCCAAGAGCCAGGCCAGCAAAACTGGCTCTGCAGGGAGGGCAGGCTTGGGTGCCCACTAGGCACCTGCCTAGAGAGGTCACGCCAGCCACTGGATGGTGCCTCCAGAGCGGGCGTGTGTATATGTGTGTGTGTGCGTGTGCATGTCTCAGGGAGCACCCGGAGGCTGGGGCTGGGGGGCTGGGCCTGGAGTTAGCATGGCCACCCAGGGAAGGCAGGCTTTGGGGTGGAGAGGACTCATCCCGTGTCGCTGCTGGGTGGGTAGTGCTTCCAAGGAGGTTGACCCTGGGACCAGAGGGCGCTGGGTCAAGGGGTGAACTTGGCACAGGAAAGGGCTAGTGGAGGGACACTGAGTCAGGGAGTCCTGTCTGTTGAGTGAGCTGCGGCAGGAGGAGGCCTGGCCACAGGGGACCGCGGAGACTGCGGAGCTGCTGGTGTTGAGCGAGCATGTGGGAGGGAACGAGGTGCCCTCACCTCCGCTGCTGCACACGGGCACCAACAGGGACGAGGCTCTCCAGGAAAATGCCTCTCAGAGTCACCTGTGCAGTTCCCTCACCCCAGACCCTGAGCAACCAAGACTTGCTCCTGATGGACAAACGGGTAGAACGGGCCCAGCCGGAAGGAAGGGGCAGGTCCTCACTGACCACCTGGGCTCTGAGCCCTGGGTGACGGGGCAGGGAAGCTCCTCTGCTTTTGGGGTCCTGGGCAGGGCGGCAAAGTCCTTCCTGTCACTCGAGGCAGAGGCAACTCCCAGCCCAGCGTCTCGGAGGTGGGACTTCAAGGCTGGAAAGACGTCTCACACCCCACACCCAGTCCCTGCTCTTCCAACCCGGTCCTAACCCCGGGGTCCCTCCGACCACAGGCTTCCCGCTTCCTCAGCTGCCCACGGCCCGTGAGCCGAGCCTGGTTGCCACTCCCACCCTGGGAGGCCGCTCAGCTCAGAGGGGCCCACGAGGACTTCCCGGGCCCCCTGGGCTGCTGCCCCGGCCGAGAGGCTGAGGCTTGCGCCACACCAGGTTGTGACCAGGCCCTGGACCCAGGGCTGGGTTCACGCTGTTGTTGCCATCTTGGAATTCTCGGTAATCCTGTCCTAAAACTGGTGTCAGCACGAGTCTTACAGGCCCAAGTGCTCGCAGTGAGCAGAGGCCCCCTCCGCCCGCACGCCCCTCCGCCCGCGCGCCCCCTCCGCCCGCACGCCTCCGAGCACACAATTCCCACGGAGCCCCCGCCTGCCTGCAAAGGGCCGGATCCCTCCACACTGCTCCTGCCTGGATTTTGGAAAGAGCCAGTTCCCCACGCGCTGTAATTCAGTGGCAGAGTGGAGGAGACCACCCACAGCGCTGAGGCCTGTGCCAGCCTCTCGGGCCTTGGCGGGGACTCACCACTCCTGCTGGGGACGGCAAGGGTAGGAGGGTGCCCAGCGCGGCCACGAGCTGCGTCACGTGCAGCTCCTCTTGGGCCACCCTCGAGCAGGCCAAGTGCTTGCTCCTGTCTGAGCCCCCGCCTGGGCCCCCACGCGCCTCAGCACAACCACCCCCCCCACCTTTCCGGAAAGGGCCTTCCATTTCCAAATGCCACTGCTCACTCGGAGCCACAGGAGGTGCCAGCAGTCCCTACAGATGCTGCCGGCCTGGAAAGCGCTTCACGAGTTGTGGCTGCAGATCTTAGTGCAACACCACCTTTGGTCAACAGCTGTGATCCCAGGTGTCTCGACAGACCTTCTGACTGGCAATTTCCGCTCCCAAGGCAGAAGCTACAACCTGAGGGCACAAACCTGCCTGCCTGGAGGGAGGCCACGCAGCAGGTCCCTGGCCGAGGTGCCTGAGGTCTGCGCTGGGCCAGGCCTGTGCATCTGCCCCTGGAGACAGCGGGCACAGGCCAGGTCCGCCCCACCTGGGCCCTGAGGGCATCTCCCAGCCCAGGGTTTTGTTTTTCATCCAGGCTGCTGCCAAGCCTGAGACTCTACACTCCGGGTTTGGGGCAGTGTGGGACTCGCCCGCAGTGCTCCCTGCAGCGTGGGTCCCGCTGGGTCCCTGCCCCTCCCAGCTGCCCCTAAACACCCATCAGGCTCCAGCCTGCAGTTTCTTTCTGGCCCAGATATGTTTGTCTGGGGACCTGTCCTCAGTGCCTTGGGGCTGCAGGTCTCCAAGCCTGCACCGTCCAGCAAGCAACCACCCGCCTGTGCACGGCGCTGGCATCCACGTGGGGCAGCGGTGGCCGCTCTTGGGCAGAGGGGACTGGTGGGGGCTCCATCTCAGCCCACCCGCTGTGCCCTCTTGGAAGCACCGGGGCCCAGGGCAGCAGACCATGTGCGCTCTGCACCACCGGCCCTTGGCTGAGGCTCTCCGCTGGGCAGAGCTGGCGGCCTTCCCTGGTGCTTGGCACATAGCTGGGTCAGGGCAGAGTGAGGGGGCGCATCACCAGAGACTGCACCCAGCCAGGGTCAGAGGTCACATGAAACCCTGGTCTTCACCAACACAGGCACATCTCCAAGTGAAAACGCAGTTGGGGTTACTGGAGCATTTATTTCAGGGCAGGGTGGCAGTGACTGCCTGGTGGCAGGAACAGGCCAGCTCGTACCGAGGTTGGCAGCAGGAGCAGCTCAGAACGACCCCGTGGCCCCTCCTGCACACGCAGCCCTGTCTGCGAGACAAGGATGGCCCACGGGAGTCATGGGGACAGGAACGGTGACATGCGCTGGGCCAGGCGGAGCCCAGGGGTCCACAGGTAGGGGACGCGGCAGGGCAGCCACTGCAGATCACTGGGCTCCCGACGTTTCTCTGGTCTCGAGGATCCTGGCACCGCTGGGCGGCAGGGGCAGGGGCATCACCTGGCACAGCTGCATGTGGAGAAGCCGCCAGCGAGGGGCTCCTTTGCCAGTGTGGGTTTTGCAAGGTGCCATGTTCACTCGCTTAGGCTACACAGGGAAGAGCGGCACTGACCCGAAATGTCGGGGGCGGGGGCAGGTGAGCTGAAGGGGCCAGGCTGGGGCCTGGGGCTGTGGCGGTCAGGTGTGTGCAGGGGTGGGGGAGCAGGGGAGGTGTGGGGTTGGGCAAGTCCTCAAGCCCATCCCTTAGGAAGACAGAAGCAGGACTCACCTCTGCAGAGACTGCAGTTCGGAAGGCAGGTCGCAGCCCGTGTAGACCCCGTTGGTGAGGCTGTATTCCAGCAGAGCCCCGAAGCAGGGGTCCTGGGGGGACACAACCAGCCCGGTCCCAGCATGTCTCCAAGGTGGGGCCTCCCGAGCCCTCTCTCCTGGAGCGAGCCACAGCCCACAGCCCACGGCGCCCACAGCCCACAGCCCACGGCGTCCACAGACTCACTCGGACGAGAACGTGAGGGTTTCCCAGCACAATCAGCAAAGCTTTGGGTCTGGTGATTGCAACATTGAATCTTTTTGAGTTGGACAAGAAACCCAAAAAATATCGATCATCTTCAAAGCTATCTTCATTTGACCGTACCTAAACAACACAAAGGTAAATAAGCATGGTAATTTACGTTTTTTTGTGGGCATGACACATGAAAATATTTAGAAATGTTAAGTAGCAGTATGACCGCATTTTCGGTTCACAGAGGGGTGGGCAGGGAGCAGGAGTGGCCACATCAACCGTCTGCAGCCAGGGAGATGCCCCCCGCTAAGGGGTTATCTCTGGATGGTGGGTCTTAGGTGATTTTTTTTTTTTTGGATCTGAATTTTCTAACCTATCTGCAATTAACAGGTACTGTTCAATAAAGATAATTTAAAATAAGAAGTGGAGTCTGGGGAATTGATCTTGGTGTCTGCTGGCGGCCCCGCTGGAGCCGTGGCGTGGGCCGGGCGCCAGCCTCCCGGCAGCCCCCGCCTGTGCTCTGTACCTTCAGCACCATGTCCCTCCTCCTCCTGCATGTTCACTGCTCTGTCCTGGGTCCCTGCTCTCTGCTCTCCTTGCTCCTGATCTCCGAGTGTTTTCTCTAAGAACCTCCTGCAGTTGCTGCTGACGACGGTGCCCGGCCCGGAGGCTCCACCTGCAACTGCCCTTCTGCCTCCCTGACCTGCCCGAGCCCCCACCGCCAGGCGACTGCCACGCGCACTGAACACCGGACACCTACCGTTGAAATGATGATAACCAAATGTTCTTGCCCTTGAAACTCCTCTACTGATCCAACCTTTATATCCATCAGATCGACATTTCGCAGAAGAATTCTGATTTTCTCCACCTTTAAAACAGATTAAAAGGAAGAGTAACGGCAGCACGGTGCCATGTGACCAGTTCTTTCACGGCACAGTGAAAGCCAAATACCGACCCGGCGCAGCACTCTGCTCTTCACTTCCGTGTCCTCTTTCTTCAACTCTAAAGTGATTGGAACACAAAGCCTGACTTTAGGTAAACTGGGAAAGGGGTCAATAGTCATGAGGAGAGCAAGTTCATGGATGTGCAAGGACGGGGGAACCCCAGCTGGGACGTGAGAAGACGCATGGCCGCTGCCCACCTGGGATGTGTGTGTGGGTGGGACGGGGCAGGAACCCAGCGCTGGGGGGGCTCCCGGGACGCTAACAGGTTGCTGTGGCCCGGACTGCAGGCCCCACACCCAGGCTCGTGGCAGCAGGGCCAGGCTCCAGGAGCACCTCACGGGGTGAGGGGGTAGGGTGCAGCCAAGGCCTCAGCCGAGCCACTCTCTGAGGGACATGGCACCCAAAACCCTGAGCGCTGGCGTGTGGGCAACCACCAAAGGAAAGCACAGGAGGAAAAGGGACATCGTGAGAGCAGCTAGCTAACTCCACGGAGAGAACTTGCTCCTGAAGAAATGGAAATAACCGAGCAGTCTAAAAAGGACCTTAGGCTGGGCGCAGTGGCTCACGCTTGTCATCCCAGCACTTTCAGAGGCCACAGTGGGAGAATCACTTGAGGCCAGGAGTTCGAGACCAGCCCAGTGAACATACAAAAAATAAAAAATTAGCTGGGTGTAGTGGTGGCACCTGTAGTCCCAGCTACTCAGGAGGCTGAGGCAGGAGGATCGCTTGAGCCCAGGAGTTGGAGGCTGCAGTGAGCTGTGATAACACCACTGCTCTCCAGCCTGGGCCACAGAGTGAGACCCTGTCTCTATAAATAAATGAATACGTAGACAGGACTTTAAGTCAAGTATTTTTAAGACTTTTGGAGAAACGAATAAACCCACAAGTAAGAATAGGTTATGTTGGCAAAAAAATAAAAAAGGACCAATCTGAAATCTTCGAAAAAAGAGCACAGTAAATAAAATAAAGCTCGCTGGATAGAGGAGACGCTGAGCCACACCAGGAGGAGGGCTGGGGCAGTTCTCGTGGGCGCCCAGGTGGGGAGACACAGACGTGCAGAGGCCGGAAGGTGGGCTGAGAGGCCGGACACGTGCCCACCCAGCAATCTCAGAGCAGACACGGGGAGCACGGGGCATGTGGAGGGAAGCTGAACACTGTTCGGTTCACACCTCAACACGGTGCGGTGAGACGGTACAACACCAGAATAAAGGGAACCAAAATATGAAAAAAAGGCATTGCTTAAAAATGAACGAAAAACAAGTGAGAGAGGGCTCCCCAGCAGAGCACAGGCCGGGAGACGAAGGCGAGACATCTTCCGTGCACTGGAGAAACAGCTGAGCTGAAACTCAAGCCTGAGGTGATTAAATGAATGTTTTCAGGTAAGTTATAAGATAATTTGCCACTCACGGGCCTTTGCTGAAATAACTATTAAAAGATGAATCTCAGAAGAAACACAAACCTTGAAAGATAATCAGTGAGATACAAAATGCAAAGGTAAATAAAAAAACAAACCAAAAACCCAAACAGGTAAGATACATTGATAAACTGTTGCCAAGGAGAAAAAAAATACATTCTGGGGAGAAAAAGTGGAATTTCTAAAATTCACAAGGAAGAGCACAAAGCCCGTGGGGCTGCACCCCCCGCAGGCCGACGAGTCACGAAGCCCAGGTCACCGAGCCCGTGAGGTGCCGCTGGAGGGGGGCAGCAGGACCCGCTGAGCGGCGGGACACGCGTCGGCACGGTAAGGGCCGGTCACACGAGGGGAGACAAACAGCCCCAGCTCGTCCCCGAGCAACACCCCGCCAGCGGGTCACAGATCTGACTCGGGAAGGGCGCACGGAGACCTCAGAAGGGAGACAAGGAAACACTTCACAACCTCCATACAGGGAAGGATTTCTTAGATAAAAAACAAAAAGCACAAACCATAAAGGAGACTATCTATCTATTTGACAGCATTAAAGTTAAAAACATCTACCTAACAAAAGCGGCGGTGCAGGAGGCAGCTGCCACGGTCTCTGCGCACCTGCCACACGGAGCCCGTGCGGGAAATGACGACGCGCTGAGGGAACACTGAGAATCACATGCAGCAGCACCAGATGCGAAGCAGCGAGGAACGGCCAATACACGGGAAGGCTCTCAAGTCCCCGACCACCTCAAGGGACATCTCCCGACGCACCCGTCTCCTGTCTCATGGGACACCTGCCATGGGGTAGGGACCCTGACTGTGTGCGTCCCTGGAGACGAGGGCATCCCCCTGCGTGTGGGCTCGTGGTGATGGGACGCGGGGTGGGGCGGGGGCGTGGTGAGCCAGGCATTCGGGCTCAGCCTGTGGCTCTGGGGCTCCTATGCCCCTTCCCAGGCCAGGGGCCAGGCGGCGCTCACCCAGCTCGCCTGGGCTGTGCAGGCAGCAGCCAGCGGCTGATGCTGTGATGAGGGGACAGACATGGGGCACACGGCGCCTTCCTGCGAGGCACACGGCAGAGAGCTGCGAGGGCCTGGGCTCCACTGCGAGCACCGGGGCCCGCTGGGAGCAGCCCGTGGGGCCCTGCAGGAGGGGAGAGGACGACGGTGGGGGGGACGGGGCGCAGGAAGGGCTCCCTGCGCACAGGCCTCACCCTACTGCTGGGCTGGGGGCTCCCAGGCCACCTCCCTCCTGCCCACTGAAGACCTGACTTCACCACCTCCTGGCTGCTCAGCCCATCTGGGCAGACGAGTGACCTGCTCATGTAAGGAACTCGCGGGCCTACTGGGCGCTGGCTTCCGTGCTGCACACTGGGCAGGCTCCCAGCCAGTCCTTGAGGAAAACCATGGACTAGTGGAGAGACCCACTAGGCCACGGTGGCCGTGAATGGCAGGAGCCCTGGGAAACTTTACCCGGCTCAGGAGGCAGCGCAGGCCGCGAGGAGACGCCTGAGCAGAGTCGCGGAGTCCAGGGAGGGGCAGATGCAACTCTGCAGAGTGGACGTCCCCCCAGCAAGGCACAGGGTGGTGGCATGTGGGTCCCCGAGCTGGGTTCCGATGGGCTTCTGGCAGGTATAGCTGAACGGATCCAGGTCAGAACAAAGCCCGGCAAGACGGTGACAGCTGAGTGAGGAGACGGACGATCTGCCCCCCCACAAGCAACTGTGTGCTCAGGAAATCAACCAAAGACGCAAACTCGAAGAAGCGTTTATGCTTGAAAAACTGACCTCTGGGTGACCACAGTCTGGGGGCTCCTCCCCCAGGGGCGGGTGAGGCTGTACTCTGAGGGCCGACAGCTGAGCCCCAGCTGGGCTGGGCAGGCCCAGGAGACAGGAAGGGCCAGTGCAAAGGAGCAGCTGGGGAGACAAAACAGCCTGCGCTTCGTGCTCCCCAACGCGTGGCCCCCAGGCGGGCGGGTGGCACCTTGCAGCGCGGGTGTGGAGCATACGGCTGCCTCACGACCGGCCAGCCATGAAGCCGGGCAGACACTGGTGGCCCCTGGGACACCAGGCTTAGAGTAATAATGAAAAACTCAACAGGGACATTAGCTGTCACCTACTGTGGGGACGCTGCAGATTCAGTTCAGGCAGCTATTAAGCAAAGAGACAAACACAAACAAAACAGCAACAGCACACTCTCCAAAGGGGGAGCCATGATCCACGTTTGTTAGGATGTATTTTCTATAATTCCTGGAAGACATGCAAAGAAACAGGACAGTGTGACCCGCACTCAAGGAGAAAAGCATCGCCAAGACTGTGAGCACCTCCAGATGGCAGGTTTAGCAAAGGCTTCAAGAAGAAGCTATTGTAAGCATGTCCAAAGAGCTAAAGGAAACAGTATTAAAAAACTGAACAAAAGTGTAACAACTAAAAAGTCTAACAACCAAAGTTCACGAGAAGGGCTCCACAGCAGATACAAAATGGCAGGGAAAGGTGAACTCTGAAAACAGAAGACTGGAGAGGAAGGAACAGACACCCCTGGGAGCGTCCAGATACCCAGCAGCCCGACACACGAAGGACAGTTGCAGAAGGACAGCTGCTGCACCCCAGAAAAAAGTGTGAATACGGCCAAAAACTTCCTAAATTTGATGAAAAACATTAATCTACATATACGAGAACCTCAATAAAATCCAAGTAAGAGAAGCACAAAGAGATCTGCAGCCAGACACATCACAGAGAACTGCTGGAGCCCAAAGCCAAGTGCTGGAAGCAGCAAGAGACACTTGTCCCACCAGAGAAGGGCTGTTTCCCAGCTGAACCTCAGCACCCAGCGGCAGGGCTGTGATACACTTGAAAATGCTGAAAGAACAACAAAATAAATGCCAACCAAGAACCCTACAGCCAGCAAAACTAGTCTTCAAAAAGTTCAAAGAAAGACATCCCTAAATTAAACCCAGACTGCTGGTGGATTTAGGAGAAATATCCAAGGAAGGGCTTCAGTCTGAAATAACGCAACAGTAACTTTTTTGATCTCATAGGCCAACAATGAATTTTCTTCACTCATTTCCATCTGAAAGGATTTCTTACAATATTTACCACATCAAAAAAAAAAGCAGCAAGAGAATCAAGAGAGGTAGATTGGCGACTTAGCTGAGAGACAAAATGTGAAAGATTAAGTAATAATTAGGAGCATAAATGTGCTGCACTCAGAGATAGCCCCGCAGGTGCAGGACACGCCTGGGACATGACAGCAGGTGCCGGGCAGCGTGTCCTCTGCGTCACAGGTCAGGAGAGGCTGTGCAGCAAACCGCTCACAACCTAACAATTGAGAGACGGGGCTCTGGGTCTGAATTTGGCGCAAACCCAATTCCAACAGCTGTGTGACACTCAGCGAGTCAGTCGCCTCCCGAGGCCTCTGTAAGCACCTCTGTACCACTGGGAGAGCCGAGTGCTCACCTCGTGAGGTCCCAAGTTCAGAAAAAGGAAATGACATGTTTGAAGGGCTCTGCCCAGGGGGCTGCACACCAGCGTGTGCTCAGTAAAGGCGTCCTGGCACCCTGACGCCTGTGGGCTCAGCCTCTCCTGCTTTGCTGGTGCTACGAACGCCCCAGGGGCGAACGCTCCACGACTAAAATCTGTCTGTCTGGCAGGGAAGGTGCCTGCACCCCAGCACGGCTCTAGGGCAACTCTGAACACGCGTGTGCGTGTGTGTGTAGCTCCTGGTTGTCCAGCAAATGGTGAGTGTTACTGGGACCAGCACCTGGGGGCCAGGGATGCTCACGCCCTAGAATTATGTGACAGAATCACATGAGATGAGAACTGTCCCATTCAAAAATAGCAACAGTGCCCCACTGAGAGACTGGTTTAGAGCCAGGGTTGGCAAACTTTTTCTTAAAGGCCAAATATCAAGGACATTATGTAATCCCCATATAGACTTCTACAATGTAACCGTTTAGAAATACAAAAGCCATCCTGGGCTGTGGGCTGTAGAAAGCCAGGCAGCCGGCCGGAACCGGCCAGTGGGCTGCAGTCTGCTGACCTCTCCTGGGGAGCATCTTTCACGTGTGGCCCTGCTGCTCTGCCCAGCGAGCCCGTCCCTGCTTCCCACGGGCTCCAGGAACTGAGCAGGGGCCGCAGGGACCTCCCAGGGCGAGGCTGTCTGAGCGAGAGTACCTGCTTTCGGTAGGGTGTGATGACACCGATGTCGCTGGCCGACACCTGGCTGGAGACGCTCCTCACCAGGAGGCAGCAGTAGCGCATGGCCTGGACGGCCTCCGCGGGGTTGAACCAGGACGGGCTTCTCCCTTCTCGAGCCTCGTTGCCCTGCAGGAATCAGGAGAGAAAACGTCACTACACTAGGAACGTCTGCCGAGGGCTGCAGCCACTGAGCTGAAGTCGGTGCTGAGAACACACAAGGAACATGGCAGACAGCCCTGCTCTCCGCAGAGTTTATATCCCAGCAGGGCAGATGTTGTCACATCGTCACAGAGCTGGGAGGTCACTTGCAACTGTGCCAAAGGCTACGAAGGAGAAGGACTGGCTATAGGGACCCATCAGGCAGGGACTGACACACAGGAGAGAATGCCAGGGAGGCTCCTTTGTGGAGGCCGGGCTTGTGCTGCGTGAAGGGTGTGCGGGGACTGCCTGGCAACCCGCAGGATGTGTGCCGGGAGGGCCTGCAGGGCCTGACGCGGCCGGATCCCAGCACGCCAGGCCAGGGAGCCGTGGCGAGAGCACATGGCACAGCCCGGCGAGGAGGCCGCCAGTCACGGCCGGTCCACGGTGGCTGCGGCGAGGCCGTCGCAGGCCAGGTGCTCCCCACTCACCCCAATTCCCACTCGCCCTCAGCTACACCTGAAGCACCTTGTACCGTCCTCGAGCGTCCCTATTCCGGAGCAGAGGGTCCTGCTCACCTTGAAAACGCTCTTCCTTAAAGATCGTGAGACGCACTGCCGAAGACGGACAAGCAGGCCAACAGAGCACAGCGGAGAGTTCAGAAGTGAACTCTCGTGTATGTGGTCAAATGATTTGTGACAAGGGTTCCAGGACCAATCAATGGGGAAAACAGTTTTTCAACTAATGGTGTTGGGAAAACTGGATATCTGCGGGTAAAAGAATGAAAATAAACCCACACCTTACACTATATACAAAAATTAATTCATTTAGCACTCTGGAGGCTGAGGCAGGAGGATTGCTCGAGGTCAGGAGTTCAAGACCAACCTGAGCAAGAGTGAGACCCCGCCTCTACTAAAAAATAGAAAGAAATTATATGGACAACTAAACATATATATAGAAAAAATTAGCCGGGCATGGTGGCACAGGCCTGTAGACCCAGCTACTTGGGAGGCTGAGGCAGGAGGATCACTTAAGCCCAGGAGTTTGAGGTTGCTGTGAGCTAGGCTGACGCCAAGGCGCTCTAGCCCGGGAAATAGAGTCAGACTGTCTCAAAAAAAAAAAAAATTAATTCAAAATGGACCAAAGACCTAAGCGTAAGACCTACGCCTACAGAACTCTCAGAAGAAAGCACACAGGAAAGCTCCCCAGTACTAGATTTAGCAATGATTTCTCAGATATGAACCAAAGCCACAGGCAACAGCAAAAAAAGACTACATCGCAATTAAAATTTTCCATGAGAACGATACAATCAACAGAATAAAAGGATAACCTATGAAATGGGAGAAAACGTTTGTGAATCATATATAAGG
Source organism: Lemur catta (assembly GCF_020740605.2). Lineage (NCBI taxonomy): Eukaryota > Metazoa > Chordata > Mammalia > Primates > Lemuridae > Lemur > Lemur catta. The sequence goes on from NC_059133.1 coordinate 785,415, forward strand.
AGTTAATATCCAAAATACATAGGGAACTCTTAGAATTCATTGACAAAAAAACAACTCCTGGGCTCAGGCGATCCTCCTGCCTCAGCCTCCCGAGTAGCTGGGACTACAGGCATCACCAGGCCCGGCTAATTTTTTTAAAACATTTTTTTGTGGAGATGGGGTCTCATTATGTTGCCTAGGTTGGTCTTTTTTTTTTTTTTTGAGACAGAGTCTCGCTTTTTTGCCCGGGCTAGAGTGAGTGCCGTGGCGTCAGCCTAGCTCACAGCAACCTCAAACTCCTGGGCTTAAGCGATCCTACTGCCTCAGCCTCCCGAGTAGCTGGGACTACAGGCATGCGCCACCATGCCCGGCTAATTTTTTCTATATAGATTTTTAGCTGTCCAAATCATTTCTTTCTATTTTTGATAGAGACGGGGTCTCACTCTTGCTCAGGCTGGTCTCGAACTCCTGACCTCGAGCGATCCACCCGCCTCGGCCTCCCAGAGTGCTAGGATTACAGGCGTGAGCCACTGCGCCCGGCCTCCTAGGTTGGTCTTGAACTCCTGGCCTCAAGTGATCCTCCCACCTTAGCCTCTGAAAGTGCTGGGACTACAGGTGTGAGTCACCGTGCCCGACCCATACAATGGAATATTATTCAGCTTTTAAAACGAAGGAAATTCTGATATGTCCTACAGCAGAGGTGAACTTTGAGGACTGTGTACTAAGTGAAATAAGCCAGACACAGAAGGACAAATGCCGTGTGATTCCACTTACATGAGGTCCCCAGAGCCGTCAGATTCTTAGACACAGAAGGTAGAATGGTGGCTGCCAAGGGCTGGGGGGAGGGAAGTTATTATTTTACGGGTACACAGTTTCAATTTTGCAAGATAAAAACGTTCTGGAGATTGACTGCAAAACAATGTGAATATACTTAATACTTTTCACTTAAAAATGGTTAATATCAGTTTTATGTTACATGTGCTTTACCTCAATTAAAAAAAGTGAACACCAGATGAAACAGTAAGAATTTACTAATTTTCAGGATGTTTTTGTTATTGTTAAGCCATATATAATTTATCCCTTTAGATTTATAATAAATGATTGAAGTGCCTTTAAAAAAAGCTTAATGAGGCCGGGCGCGGTGGCTCACGCCTGTAATCCTAGCCCTCTGGGAGGCCGAGGTGGGTGGATTGCTTGAGGTCAGGAGTTCGAGACCAGCCTGAGCGAGACCCTGTCTCTACTAAAAATAGAAATAAAAATCATCTGGACAACTAAAATATATATACAAAAAATTAGCCGGGCATGGTGGCGCATGCCTGTAGTCCCAGCTACTTGGGAGGCTGAGGCAGGAGGATCGCTTCAGCCCAGGAGTTTGAGGTTGAGTGACGCCACAGCACTCACTCTAGCCTGGGCAACAAAGTGAGACTCTGTCTCAAAAAAAAAAAAAAAAAAAAAGCTTAATGAGATGGAAACTTACAGTAGAACTTCTAAATTGATCAGAAAAAATTCAATGACGTGCAACCAATCAACTAGAAAAAATAAGGAGAAAGAGGAAACACAACAGGTAATAGGGCAAAGACGAAGGAATAAGTGGAGTCACCAGACTGGGCCGATGAATCTCATCAACACCTTAACTGCTGTGTGAGCTGCACTTAACTCATGCTAGTCTTGAGCCTGGGGCTTCGGGAACTGTATGTAACTCAGAGGTCTCTTTACTTTGGGAGCCGTGTGGTGCACAGGCAACTCACGTGCCACGCTGTAGCATACGTGTTACGTGATGGCTGGACCCCTGGGCAAAACCCTGCAGTTGGCTTTGTGAAAACCTTGTTGATGTTCCTATTGTTACAAATAATATTGACAATTGCATATAACGCATGCATAGAAAACAATAAATAACAAATTTTTCATTAAATTAGAAAGGATCATTTTGTTTTTGAAGTTTTTATTCTATTTTTGTAATAAAACACCATGGCCCCAAAGAAAAAATGTTTTCCCTAGTGTGGCAGTCAAGGTGTTAAAAGTAGTGACTCCCAAATTGGATTCTGCTTCTAAGAACTACAACTAAGACGAAATGACAAAGAGCGAAAACAGAGGCTGAGGAAACACCAGGTATGAAGAAGGAAGTGGCAGGGTTAATATCCCAAGGTGGAATTCAAGGCTGAAAACACAAAGTACAGAAGGGCGTTAGTGAGGAAGATGAAACAATCAGTTGTACACATGCAACACAGCAGTTAAATACGTGAGGCAAGAGAGGTTAGGGATCCTAGGAGAATCTGAGGAAAAGCACAACTGCAACGTGAGACCTCACGGCCTTCGCCCACGAGGGTGCACCTCATGGACGGATTCCAGGTCAGGACACGTGGAGCTGAGCTCGGCGTCCACACGAAGGACCGTTCCCATCCCCAAGACAGGGATGTGACGTTCTTGGTGTGCCCTCAGCACCTACCAAACTGACACCTAAGTGGCCACAAAGTTTTAAAGGCAGTAACTTGAGTTTACAGGCCAAAATCCTTGACCAGACCTAACAAAATTAGAAACAGAAAAAGAGGTGACCAAATATTTCTTTCCTACTTGAAAATTAAGGAAAAAAAGCTTCTCTATCACTCTTGAATCAAAAAAGAGAATCCAGAAGAAGCCCTGCTGTCCGGGGAGCAGGGCAGGTGGGCGCCGCGCACGGCGGGAGTGGGGACGCGGACTGACCGCTCACCTACAGGGAGTCTAACACAGCAAGGTAGGTGCAGAGACATCCGCAAGGTGAGTCAGGACGAGGAGTTAAAGACAAAGCTGAAAACAATGAAGCAGAAGACGGGAAACACGCGGGAGCCAGAGGCCAGCGCACCTTTTCCGCAAGGACCAGGCAGCACTGCTCAGCTCTGCCAGGGCCGTCCTGCTGCTCAACGTGTAAGAGCCTGAGACCAGCGGGCCTGCCTGCAGTGCCCTCCTCGTGGTGGTAAGGCCACAGCTGCCTGGGTGGCCCATCCTAGGTGTCCTGTCGGGAGCTTGAGGCACGGGTGGGCACAGCCGCGAGTGCACAGGTCCCTCCCGAGCCCCCCAGGCACGGCTGCCCACCAGGTGGGGAGCGGGCGCACGCTCGGGGCGGGTGCCAGGGCAAACTCGAGGGGTGGATGGCGAGTGTGCGGGGAAGAGTGGGCACCAGGCCCGGGGTGAGGCCCTCTCTGCCCCAACAGCAGGGCCACGCGCTCTGAAGCTGAGCCTTGAGGAAGCCGTGGGGCCCACTGTATCCTCAGGGCCCAGCCCGGAGCCTCGCACGTAATCAAGCACTTGGAAACCACTAACTTAATGTTCCTGGGCGCTTTGTTCCACCCTCTTAGTCTGTTTTTGTTCAACAATTTACTGTTTTTATACTGTATACTTTTATTTACTGTAACTTTGTAGTATGTTCTGTTACCTTGGGGACTAGGTAACTCCTTTTTCTTTTATAAAACTTTTTGCACAGTTGCAACTCCATTCTGTAATCATTTCCCCATGAAAAAGCCCACTGTGGTTCTTACTGAGATTGCCCTGAAGAGGTGGATTCATGTGGAGAACTGACAACCGCAAACACCACCCTCCCCACACACCAGGGCACCAGCTGAACCTCACACACAAGTCGAGCTCTGCAGTTTGCTCCAGATGATCTGGTTTGTCTCGTTAGGCCCGTTTCTTACTTAGAGCCATTCCCTTTACTATGTTTTTTTTCTTTTTTTAAGAGACAGGGTTTCACTCTATCACCAGGCTACAGTGCAGTGGTATGATCACAGCTCACTGCAACCTCCAACTCCTGGGCTCAAGCGATCCTCCTGCCTCAGCCTCCCAAGTACACATCACCACACCCAGCTAATCTTAGAAATTTTTGTAGAGGCCGGGCACGGTGGCTCACGCCTGTAATCCTAGCCCTCTGGGAGGCTGAGGCAGGTGGATCGCTCGAGGTCAGGAGTTCAAGACCAGCCTGAGCAAGAGCGAGACCCCATCTCTACTAAAAAAATAGAAAGAAATCATCTGGCCAACTAAAATATACATAGAAAAAATCAGCCGGGCATGGTGGCGCATGCCTGTAGTCCCAGCTACTCGGGAGGCTGAGGCAGGAGGATGCTTAAGCCCAGGAGTTTGAGGTTGCTGTGAGCTAGGCTGACGCCACGGCTCTCACTCTAGCCTGGGCAACAAAGCGAGACTCTGTCTCAAAAAAAAAAAAAAAATTTTTTTTGTAGAGACAGGGTGTAGCGACAGGGTGTAGCTATGTTGCCCAGGCTAGTCTTGAACTTGGTGAGGCCCGTGCTGCCTGCCTGTCTGTCCTGCCAGCCACTGGGACACTCTGTCCCCAGGGAGACGGCGCAGCAGTGGGTGGTGCCGTCTGTGGTGGGTGCGCAGCCTGCGGCCCAGCTCCCTGGGTCCTGCCCGCCTCCCCAGCCTCCCAGCTGACCCCGAGCCCTCGACACCTGCAGGGCTCTGTGGGCCTGGTTCTCTCCTGCCACCCAGCGCTCACCTCACGCCAGCACTGAGGAACAGTGCCTGTGACGCCTGCCCGCGCTGGGCACCCGCCACTCCGGGGCCCTTTGTGTGGGCGACTCACCTGGCAGGCGGTGTCGGCACCCGCGCGGAAGGGACACAAGCCCTCTGACCGTGTTCCGCTCTCTAGGGACGTGCGGCATCTGCCCCCCCAGGCACTTGGCGAACACCTGGCCACTGACTCCCTCAGGCGAGACTGGCACACTGTGCCCGAGGCGCTCGCCTGTGATCGACGACCTCCCACCACAAGCCCCACGTGGCACCCAGACCCGGCCACGTAACAGTTCCAAACACAACTCACTCTCACGCCGTGGAAGACGAGAGGGAAGCCTTTCTTAGGTAATTTCTCCCAGCCCAGCAAGGAGGTCACCACTTCGGGGTCTGCACACACTTCCAGCTCCCGGTGGTAGAACAGCCGCGAGGGCAGCGCCAGGAGCGCAGCGTGGGACCTGTAGTTCTTCACGAGCTTCGTGACCTGCAGGAGAGGACAGGCAAGGGTCACACGCAAATCAGCACACACTGCTTCTTTCAGGGGAGAGAGGTCTGCGTGGCAGATGCGAGAACCACCGATCTCCACCCGAGGGCAGCCTCCCCGTGCCCCCCGAGCCCGCAAGTGCCACCTGCCGCCAGACCAGGCCCCTCAGGTCCATTTTAGTAGAAAACATGAACATCGGGAACAGAGCAGATGGCCTCTCTCCCCTCTCCTGTGCTTGGGCGCAGCCGAGGAGCCTCCCCAAGGGCACCCGGAACCCGGCAGGCCGGGGGCAGGCTGAGCCTCCCTCGCCCGCCGTGGGCCTTGCCCTGCACCCGCTGTCTTGCTCCCCTGGCCTCAACACAAACCCCCATGAGCCTTGTCTCAGCTCGGCCGCAGGGAAGGAACAGCTCCCAGGCTCATGGACTGAGCGACCCCGCGAGCTCCGGCAGCCCTGCGCAGGCCTCATTGTGCCCGCACTGAGGGGCGTCACCAGCACGTGGAGCAGCCCTGCGTGTGTCTCCAACTGCCTGGCACGTGCACTTGGCGCAGGGCCGCTCCCCTTGCTCCCAGCGTGAGATCGGCCCCAGACTTCTGACTTGGGGATCAAACTTTAACTCAGTGATTAGAACATTCCAGCCTCCGAAGTGCTACTCGGACGCCAAACTCCATCTCTTGTCACAGCAGCTCTGCTTCAGCCGGGCGAGGGCCGGCCATTCGAAAGGGAAAGGACGCCTGTGTCCTGCCCCGGGGTCCCCTGGCTGCAGCCAGTCTGGGAGAAGGGCACAGGGTGAGGCCACAAAGCAGCGCAAAGCCTTCGTCTCCTGTGGGTCAGGGGTCTGCCTGTGCCGTGGCCACACGCTGAGCATGTGCCCTGAAGGTCCGGGTGGGGACAGAGGTGGCGGCGCACTGGCCTCCTGCCATGGCGGGGTGGGATGTCAGCTCCTCTGTGTCTCGAGGGTGGCACCTCCCCCCACCCCGAGAGAAGTGGCGGGCAGGTCTCTGGCACGGTGGTATCTGGAGCGTGAAATGCACCTTCTGCGGCAGCAGAGCTCGCGGGCGCCTCTAGGTCCAGCCATTGTTTATAGCCGCTGTCTCTTCCTGGGGGTGGTCCCCACACGAGGCCGCCTCAGCCTGAACACCCCCAGCCCCCACTGCTGGCAAATGAGAACAGGTTCCAATCCTCCTCCCTGAAAATCTGCCCACAGTCATTGCACCTCACCTCCTGGTCAGCGTCAGCCCCAGTGACAGAGGCCGATAGACGCCTCCTTCGTGTGTGTCACAGGGGTTCGGAGAACACGCCACTGGGCTCACTGCTCAGTGCAGGACCCCACGGGCCCGAGCGCAGCATGCCGGGGGCTCCCAAAGGCGCTGACGCCGAAGTCTGAGGTCGGCTGAGCACCCAGCCCTGTGCTGTGAGGGGCACTCTCGCTCTTGGGCAGAGTTACAGAAGTTACCTCCCGCTTTCCCCAGGCTAACAGGTAACATGGACTTAACTTCTCTTACCGTCTCCAGGCCTACAGAATCTCAGACAACAGCCAGACCGCCTGGGATTCCCGGACCCCACAGGGGACCCCGAGGAAGCACATCTCTCAGGTCCTGGGACGCAGGGATAGGTGAGAAGTGCCAGAAACCCACCCAGGAGGGAGGGAGGAGCGACTCTGACTTGTCACACATTTCTGTGATGTTTCTGCTGCCAGGCTTCTCAGGCAGCCCCTCCTCGGGGAGGAGGCTGGGGGCGGGAAGACCCCTCACCCGCACTCTCTGCCCAGGGCGGGGCTCAGGCAGACGGAGGGAGGTGAGCCCCCTCCCTGCAGGTTTCACTGAGCACAATAAAGGGCCTGTGAACTCACCAACAGGGGGTTGTACGCGCCACAAGCACCGAAAGCATTTTCGTCCCTCACATACGCTGGTCGAGACATCAGCCTCTCCAACATGGACACGTTCAGCCCGTAGGCCATGGCCAGCCTGGACTTGATGACCGGGCCGAGCTGCATGGGGTCCCCGGCCAGCACGATCTGTGGCACACAGACAGGCGGCTCAGCTCCTGAGGGAGACAGTCCCTCGCACGGTGGGGAGCAGCGGAGGGCAGCACGGCTGGGCTGCCGACGGCCACCTGGCTGCAGGGGACTGGGGAGAGGCTAGGGGACCAGGGAGGACGCAGCCGGAACTGCTCACGCGAGATGACAACACCCCGACAGTGCGGCAGGAATGCGGGAAAACACATACGGGCTGGAGACTGGAGCTCCCTCCCGGAGCAGCTCCTACCGCGTCACGGGCGTCCTGCGTCTGCCCCACACCTGTAGCCTGGGCTTCTCTCCTGATCCACCCCAAGAGTCCTGGGATGCGGCCTGTCTTCTGGAAGTTTCTGTATGCTTGGTCCCAGCAGACCCTCTGGCCTTCCGTCCCGGGGCTCAGCTTCCTCATGCCGCCCACCTGTCTCAGCTGGACGGATCCTTGTCCCTCCCTCCCTCGCGCTTGGCCTCACAGCGATGCTGGCCCCCGGGGGGGGCGTCTGAGGACGGGGGCTCAGAAGCTGCAGGTGCCCCCTGGCAGCTGAGTGCACAGTGAGGGGCGGGGCAGTTCAGACGGCGCCCGAGTGGTGAACGGAGGTGCCCCAGGAGGAAGCACGTGGGGGCAGGAAAGGAGAGGGAACCCCACCTTCATGAAAGCGGAGTTGGTGGGTCCCAAATACCTACAAGTTTTACTAACTTATGTTTTACAAGTGAATGAGTCAAGACAAAGCTGCCATTCTCCTTCTAGTGCAAAAGGAATAAAGGATGTGACTGAATAGCAGAGCCACGGCCTCCAGCTCCTGGGGGTGCGGGGTCTTTGGCACTTTCTCCTGACCCCTGTAAGGCCGCGACCATCCCTGACAGGCCCATGGGATCCCATCCCTGCGGGAACACAGGGCAAGAAGGAACAGCATCCGCAGCAAACAGCCGGCAGGCCTTACCTGGCCGCTGACGTCCGAGATCAGCCCCAGAGGGATGAGGCACTCCGGCTCGCTCGCCTGCCCGGCCTCGTCCACAAACACGTGGGTGAAGTGTCCGACTCTAGAGCCAGAGGGGTCCTCAGTGGTGATCTCTGCCGACTGCCCAGTGACAGTGCCTGTGGCACGTCCTGGCAAGGCCGAGCCGGGCACCTTCGGGTCCCAGAGTGGCTGCCAGGGGGTCTGGGTGTCACCAAGCCTCGGGTGCCACAGGCCTGGCAGGCAACATGAGCTGCCCACACCAGCAACTGGTGCTGTGTAAGCAACGTGTGTTTGCTTAACAAGATTTGGAAAAAAGGAGGGGTGAGGGGCAGGTAGGAGCAAAGCACAGAGCACCTCCCAGGGCAGCTCTCGGGCAGGTTTCCGGCACACTCTTCCCTCTATGTTGGATTTCTAGAGATTAATCAAAATGCCCAGATTTGGGTCTTGGCTTTACTACTTCCCTGCTGTGTGACCCTGGGCAAGCTGCTTCATCTCTCTGTGCCTCCATTTCCCCCATGTCATGTGGGCTGTGGCCGAAGGGAGCACCATGTGCACTGGCTGGTCAGTGGTCACAGACGGGGCCCTCCGGCCCCTTCCCCGACTCTGCCCCACGTGCTGTGCTCAGCCGGGCACTGCCCTGCCCTCCGTGCCAGCAGGCTGAGGCCCCGGGAGCCCAGGGACAGCACCGGGCTGGCCCTCTCACCAGACCTCAGCAAAGCCGTGGGAGGCGCAGCACCCTGGTGCCAGGGACGCAGATCCAGAGCACAGAACACCCCTGGGCCGCCCTGGGCACACCGGGCTGCTGAGCCCGAGTCTCCACCCAACCCCAGACGCTGCGCAAATGCTGCCGCCTCCGCGCCTGGTGCCCCCAGTGAGACGGGACCCTGCGGGCAGCCACGTTCCTGCTTCTACTCTCGTGAGTCTGCATCTTCAGTGCAGCCTGAATCTGTAAGTATCAAGATAAAAACTTCCCACGTGATACCCATTAACTCCCTCTTCTGAGAAAGATGAGGAAATCAGCCATTCCTACCTCACGTCCCAACTGCTGTTGAAAAGTATTATCATGTATCTTTCCTGGAATGTACACATTTAAGTTTTGAATTCTGTATCAACTGCAGTTATTTAAAGTCACTGCACCCTACGGCATGGCTCCTGCTCTAGAGCTCCTGGCCGGCCAAGGCCCCTCCAGCCTGGGACGCCTGCGCCCCCCTCTCGGCTGCTGCACTCGCTCCTCCAGCAGCAGCTGGCCCCGCCCACCCGGACACCCGCCCTCGGGAGTGGCACCCACAGCGCGCACCCGCCAGCCCCGCCTGCGCAGAGCCCTCTGCCAATGAGCTCCGGCCCTAAGACAGAGGCAGCCGGGTGTGTTCTTGCTGGGAGTTTCCTCCTCTGAGGCCCTGACCTCAGACTCACCAACACGCGCTAACACAAAAACCCCCGTCTCTTGCTTAGACCTGCGGGGGCCAGTCCAGCAGCCACACCTCAAGTGGCTCTTGGGCACCTCAGGGTGGCCAGTCTGAAATGCAACCTGCTTAATGTGTAAAACATGCCAGACGTTGAAGACTGGAACCAAAAAAAGAGGTGAATGTCTCATCAGTCATTACTGATGACATAATCAAAGAGCATCCTGTATGTACGAGAGTAATTCCTGCACGAGAGACAGGCGTGGCGGCTGCACACGGCTCCCGGGCAGTGCTGTCGGCCTCTGGTCTGTGTGGTGCTGGTGGACACGTGGAGCTCACAGCAGAGACAGGCAGGGGCTGGGGGGCAGCCGGGGCCCAGCCTCTGGCGGTCACCTTCCCAACATTGCCGCTGGACACTGCCCTTAGGGGCCCAGCCAGAAGCTGCGGGGGTCATCGCTGGGCTGCCAGAGAGGGCAGGGCTCTCCTCCAAGGACCCTCTGCTCCCTCCCGCCCTCAGCCTGCCCCTCACCGCCTGGTGCTCAGTCATGGGGGTGCTGCTTGCAGCCTCCTGCCCTACCTCGGCCCAGGGGTCCGAGAGTGCCTTGCTCCCGAGCAGCGCGCCTGGGTGTGCAGCCCCGCCTCCCAGCCCCCGGGGCCTGTCCACCTACGGTGGCACCCCTCATGACTCTCCCCTCACGACTCACCCCTGCTCAGAGCCTTTCTATGGCTTCCAAGCTAACCAGGGGTCAAGTCCACAGGCCTCCAAGCTAACCAGGGGTCAAGTCCACAGGCCTCCAAGCTAACCAGGGGTCAAGTCCACAGGCCTCCAAGCTAACCAGGGGTCAAGTCCACAGGCCTCCAAGCTAACCAGGGGTCAAGTCCACAGGCCTCCAAGCTAACCAGTGGTCAAGTCCACAGGCCTCCAAGCTAACCAGGGGTCAAGTCCAAAGGCCTCTCCACCACCAGCGACCCTGGGTGCCAGGCCTCCCCTGCCGATCTCGCTCAACAGGCCGCAGCTCTGCAGTCTCCTCTGGGGTAACGTGCTCAGGGCTCTCTAGCCACAGGAGCTTTGCACACGAGTCCATCTGCTTGCCTGTCCCACGGTTGGATCCTTCGAGTCTCTGGGGTCTCAGCACATACACCACTTCCCTGGCCGGGCTCTACTGTGGCCCTCCCCTCCCAGCCACTCTGCCCGGGGCCCTGCTCCGTCCTCCACGGTCTGTGTCAGAGCCTCCCTCAGACGGAAGCCTGGGCGGACACAGATCTGTCCTGGGAGACCCGGCGCCCCACTCGATGCCAGGACGCTTACCTGACTCCTATCTGGTAGAAAAGCCCTGCGCTGCTGCATGTTGTAATTATTACCCGGAAGCGCGAAGCTTTCCAGATATCTTCTCCCTCTTTGCAATACGGTTTGATGGCGTCAATGATAGTCTGGGGACAACCAGGGGTGGAGTCACGTTTTTTTCAAGTTAAGTATTTCTTTAAATTGCAAAGAATCATGAACCTGAAAGGAATTCTACAAAATAATGCCTTGCTGCCATTTCTTCATTATGACTATGCAATGATTTAAGATTTTCTTAAATTAAAATATTTTATGCTTCCATATTGATTCAGTCCACGTTTTGTGGACTCTAGAGCCATGGATATAACATGTAATCCTGCAGACCCTTCATGAAAACAACTTCATACGTTTTCTAGATTTAATTTCTTTTTTAAAGCAACACTTCACAAGTAAATCAGAAACTTCTAATTTCTCTAAAGGGATACTTATAACCAAACCAATAAAATGAACTAAAATGAAACAATACATTTAGGGATCAAATGAAAGAGGAGCATGAGAATTTAAAAAAGCTAAAGAGGCCCACAGCAGGACTGAGGATCTACACAGAGCATGAGATGTCATGAAATACTCGGGAACAAAACTCTGGCACGCGGCACGGGGCACTTTCTCAGCCACCCTCGGCGGTGACTCCGCCTGGGCTTGTGCCGCTCTCCTGGGAGGCCCTGGGGACCCGGGCTCACCTCCTCAAACCTGCAGGTGGCGTTCACCCGGACCATGGCCGCTGGCCTCAGCACCTTGCTCTCGTGCAGCCGCAAACACACGAGGTCGGCAGCGCTGTTAGAGGGTGCGCAGACCAAAATCCGACTGTCTGGCAAAGCAAAATGTACCTTCATCGAAGACATAAAAGAGACCAAGGATTGTAAATATCCACCCTGCAGCGTGGAAACCGTGAGTCTGACACCCACACGCACAGGCTCATGTGCAGGGACTCAGCTATGCGGACGCAGGCGCTAATCCCTGACATCTCTGAGACACTGGCCTGAGTGACATGAAAGCGACAGTTGGCCTCATGGTGCAGCTGCACATCTGAGCTTCGGCGGTCAACCTCTCTGAGCTCTCCAAGATTCGAAGCCACCGTCTAAGGCAGAAACCGACTCAGATTCACTCTCTCACATGGGCCTGCAGCACAGTACCGAGGCAGGTACCCGATGTTGCTAATCTGAATTACACATAAACACCAGCTACCGCGGTGTCTGATGTACGGTGGTGCTACGTACGATGTCCTGACTTTGTGACAGTGCACAGCCAACGTGCACTCAGGATGCTCCCTGACGTTTGACGGGACAAGGTCCCAACAGACCCGCTGTCAGTCGAGGAGCAGCTGTACACACCATTTCCACACATTTAATTTCAAATATAAATGGAGATGTCAAAAACTTCTGCAGAATGGTCACTTTAGCTAGTTACTGTGTAACTCCTCTGTGGCAAAATTTTACGATGTGATCAAATAGTTTACTACTCTAAAAACGAAGTTGCTTCCAAAACCTAAAAAATAAGCTTTTAAAATCCTACGTACATAAAAGAAAACCTAACTAAGTATTATGAAATAACAGAGATTTCTCAAGCTCTTTACAACGTCTGATTCCACCACCTAAACTCTCGCTTCCTGAAGACGCAGACGGGAGCAGCGGGCAGACCCCGGCCCCTGCGGAGCCGCCTCACCTGCAGGACGGCCTCGATTATCGTCACCGTCTTCCCCGTCCCGGGAGGTCCAAAGAGAACATAGGGGAGCGGGCGGCAGTCGCCACTCAGAATCCGTCTGACTGCCAACTGCTGGTTTTCGTTCAGCATTGGATTGAAGAATTCCTTCTCTCTCGCTCTGGGGGTGGGAATTTCGCCTGCTGTGTTCACAGTGGAGACAGAGTCTCAGTCAGATCCAGACGGCTCTGAGCAGTGTGGGCACACCCTCTCCCAGGCCCGGCACCAGCACAGACTGCACTAGACCCTCAAACAGGACCGAGATGGGGAGCGGCTGGACCCGGCGAGACCACCTCGTGTTCCCTCTGATAATCTGGCTGCATTTCATGGAGCCAAGCCAGGAAAACTAACTTAGCTTTCTGAGAGAGAAAAAATAGGCCAATTTACTCTTCTCCCCTGTCTGTGCACTAGAGACATGATTTTAGAATTTTCACATCTTAAAAGAGCACATGGCAAAATAATCCATAATCTAAGTCTTTTTAAAGCATCTAACCCAAAGCACTGAGTCTCCACTTGGCCTCCAGCCAAGGCGAGACCACACCTCTCCCGTGACTGTTCTTACTTCCGCGTGACAGCACCTTTCTTGTGAACTAGAATAAAATCTTAAGCCCCCCAGCTGACTGAAAGGACCCCCTCTTGGCCAAGGGGCCCCCAGACATGCCCAGGCACGATTCAGAGTTGCTCGTGTCTGAGCCCCACACACATATACCCAAGTTGCTGGTCTCTGAGGCCAAGGCCACCACCCCTGGCAGGTCCTTGGCACCAACACACTTCTCCTTCCTTCCGTGTTTAGTTTCGTCCTTCATGGTTTTCCTATCCTAGAAATTATCACACAGAAAAATGGGTTAAAAAACCAGCTTTGTGTTTACACTGGCTTTAAAAAGCAAACAGAAACATCTACTAGGGTGTTCCAATTAAGTATATTTTCTTAACACCTCTATGGATGGGTTGCAGGTCATATCCTTTGAAACATAATGAAAATTAAAAAATCTGTTAAAAAGAGTTATGCTTCTTTTTTGAACTCACTTTTGAATATAAATAAACTACATTTTGTGATTATGAAACTAAAACAAAGGACTATATTGAGGACTGAACTCTGATCTTTTTCTTTGCCCCAAAAATTCCTTTCTAAGGGAGCCTGGGGAGTCACGCCTACAAACGATAACATCTCAGTAGCCAGGTCTTCGTGACGTGGTTGACTTCCCGAGCTGATGCTGGTATAGCGTCACGTAAAAGACAGGAGACGCTTACCTCAACTCAAGCATTCCTTTCTGCTGATTCCTGGTCTTCAGACAAAGCCTAACTCCTTCAGCCAGTTGTCACCTAAAGGATTCCTAAACCCACCTGTGATGTGTAAGCCCCCGCTTTGAGATGTCCTGCCTTTTTCGGCCAAACCAATGTACACCTTCCCTGTATTGATTTATGACTTTACCTGTAATTCCTGTCTCCCCAACATGTATAAAACCAAACTATAACCCAGCCACAAAGAGTCCACTTGCTCAAGGCTTCTTGGGCATGGCTCTGAGCCATGGTCCTCAAGTTTGGCTCAGAATAAATCTCCTTAAATTATTTCACAGTTTGCCTTCTTTTCTGTTGACAATATTTCACCTCACTAACATGTCTTCCCTTGGTACATCCTTCCTGCCTTCCAGGCTGACCTACGTCACGCACACCCTCGCTGCCCTGCGGGGACCCCACAGGCCTTTCGGAGAGTGTGGAGAGCCAGCACTGCCTGCCTGTCAACCGTGCTCGAGACTGCACACAAGCACTGCTTTTCTGTGTGCGTTTAAACAAAAACAGAATTTGTCCAGGACCAATGGAATGTTCAGTTTTTCCATTACAAATAACTAGGTAACTCACAGCTTTACACATGTATCTTCTTTCACAGGATAAATTCTAGAATCTGCAGAATTGCTACATCAGAAGTTTTTACATTAAAAATTTTACACATACTGTCCAATTTTAGTCCTGAAGGTTGTACCACCATACTCTCCTGCTGCTGTCCTGTGAGAAGGCACACAGTTAAAGCGTGTAATCTGACAGGTTCCGACATGTGTACACACCCGTGAAACTTTCACCACAATCAAGATGACGAACAGACCCACCAATCCACAGGTTTCCTCGTGCCCCTCGTAGCAGGTCCCTGTTCTGGGATCCGTCTGTGTTGTCTCGATGGCTCACTGCTCTCGTGCGGAGTCGGGCTCCGTTGAGAACGCCTCCATCTGCCTACCTGCCACCTGCTGGTGGACGCCGCGCTGTCTCCAGTTCTTTGCAATCACCAATGAAGCTGCTGTGGACTTCACGTATGAGTCTCTGTGTGGCTTTATGTCTTTCTTTCTCTAGGGGACACACCTGGGAGAGAAGCGGCTGGATCACACGGCAGGTGCACGTTTACTTTTCTTACGTGGCTTTCCACGCTGGCGGTCCCACTCTCCACGCCACCAGCAGGGCAGGGTCCAGTGGCTCCACACACTTGCCAACGTGCAGTATGGTCAGTCTTAAATTTTGGCCATTCTAATAGGTGTGTGGTATCTCACTGTAGCTCTGTGTTTCCCTAACAACTAACGATGCCGAACATCTTTTCACGGGTTTGTTACCATCTGTATACAGTCTTTGGTAAAGTGTTCAAGTCTTTGGTCCATTTTTAAAAATTGAGTTGTTTCCTCATTGAGTTTGCAGGGTATTTTAATAGATATTATGGACACAAATTCCTTACTGAATATGTGATTTGCAAATATTTTCTGACACTTTCCTTTTTATTACCTTAATTGTATCTTTTTTGTTTTTCTAGAGACAGGGTCTTGCTATGTTGCCGAGGCTGGCCTTGAACTCCGGGGCTCAAGCTATCCTCCTGCCTCGGCCTGCTGAGTAGCGGGGGCTACAGGCGTCACCACACCCAGTTTTCCTCAGAGTTAGAAAATTCCAGCCATTATTTTTTCAAATGTTCCTCCTATCCTCTCTTTCTGAGACTCCAGCAAGATCTACCTGAGGCTGCCTGAAGTTGTCCTGCAACTCGCTGATGCTCTTTTCATGTTTTTCTTGGAAAAAAAAAAGACTACTTTTTAGAGCAATTAAAATTTTTCTTTTCTTTTTTTTTTTAAAGATTTTTCTTCTGCTTCATTTTGGATAGTTTCTATTGCCACGCCTTCGAGTTCACTAATCTTTTATTCTGTATGGTCGAGTCCGCTGTTAGTTCTGTACAAAGTATTTTACATCTTAGGCATTGAATTCTTTATCTCTAGAAGACATACTTTGTCTTTTCTCTATCTTTCATGTCTCTATTTAACGTGCTCATGTCTTCTTATACTTTCTTGAACATATTGAAGATATTTATAATAATTTTTAATGTCCATGTCTGCCAATTCCATCACTATGTTATTTTGGGGGGTTGGTTCCAATAGATTAAATTTTCTCTTTATGGGTTGTGTTTTTCAGTTTCTTTCATTTTTTAATCAGGTGTCAGACATTGTGAACTTTACACCTTCTTAGGTGCTAGATAATTTTATATTGCTATAAATATTCTTCAACTTTGTTCTGGGCTGCAGTTAAATTACTTGGAAACAGCCTGTGCCTTCTGAGGCCATCACAGGCGTCAGGCTGGGCTAACCCTCTGCACTCCTGAGGCAGCGGCCTCCACTGCACTCTCCCCGGGAATCCCGAGGCTCTCCCTGGGAGTCCCGAGGTTCTGCTTCTCTGGCTGTGGGCACAGACTCGCCCTGGCACCGTGTCCACACCGAAGCTCATTCTCTCCGCTCTTCCTAGCTCGTTCTCTCCCAGCCCAGGTGCCCTGCTCACAAGCACACGCTCGTCAGCGCTCGGCTGAGAACCCAGGGACCTTGGCGCTCCCTCCCGTGCTCTCTGTCCTGCTCTCACCCCACCCTGCTCTGTCTCCGTCAACCACCTGCTTCTCCCTGCATTTCCAAATTCCGACTCCTTAGTAGACCATGGGCTGCCCTTTCCTGCTCTCTGGCCTGGACGCGCTCTGATGGCTGTACGCGGGAGGTCACCTGACTTGTTTCCTCCTTGTTTCGTCATCAGAGGAATCACCGTCCCCTCATGGCTGACGTCCAGTGTCTGAAACTGTTTTATCTATTTTATCTGGTTTTTAGTTGATTCAGGCAGGTAGTAAATCTAGACCCTGTAATTCCATCTTGGCTGATGGATGGAATACTCTTGATAACTCCTAAGAAGATAACATTCTACATTTTAAAATATTAAGATTGAGCCAATTAACAGCGTGCCCACCTAAACACCAACACCCCACCCCCCGCACCTCACACTGTCCCTGAGACAGAGGTGCGGAACAGACCAGTACTGAGGTGGGGAGGGGAGGGAGACACTGTGGATGGTATCACATCTGTGCCAGCGAAGACCCCTTTCTACGTGCAGAACAAGACATCAAATATGAAGCACACAGCAGATGATTTCCATGGATGACCTTTGCTGTTTCATTTATATAGTATTAATATTTTCCATGACTGTATAGGCATTCTAAAGCCATCATTTGTGCATTTTGGGGAAGGGGCTATAAAATAAAAGGGTTTCTAAATATCAGATACAATTTAAAATTTTTTATTATACATGCTCACAAAATCAAATTCCAACAGTATGGAATTATAAGTTGTAAGCTCCACCATGGGATAAATGGTTTTTCTTGTTGCTAAAAACACAATCATAAATAAAACAAATTCTATTTTATTCACAAAAATATACTGAGAGCCGGGGACAACACCTGGCATGTAACGGGCACACATTACTATTTATGGAATGACTAGATTGTAAAAGTAAAAAATAAAATACCTTTGCAACATTCACAAAGATTGTAAATGTTAATAATTTGTGGGTATTTCCTTTCAGACATTATCTCTGCACCCACAATCACATAAATGTACCCGTCTGAGTGTATACAAAAACCACATAGTAATTTTTAAACAAAACTATAAGGTCATACAAACACCTTGCTTTCCCCCACTTAATAAATTGTAGCCATCTTAGCCCTACATACAATGACATACACACTTTACCACTAAATCTATTTTATGACTATTAGTCATATTTTATCTGTGATTTTGGGTTGTGAAGCACATTCCTCTAATACTCCAGCCCACTGAGAGACAACACAGCTAGAAGCCAGTTTATAACGTTGCTGATGTAAACACATGGAAGCTACCAAGCGCTACCTTGGCGGTGGACTGCCCATCATTTCTGGTGTCCTGTGAGTGGCTCCAATTCCCCGTCACTTGGGGAGACTGTAAAATGATTTCTTCTGGAAACAACACTTTTAAAACAAGAGAAGGTAAGAAAGAGCATAGACGTTACTGCAAAGCTTAGAAATACATGTTTATGGCTGATCCTGAAGTAATTCATATTCCAATCCATTCCTTTCTCCACCCCCTTGTACACTCTCTCTAAACTATGGAATTGCACCAGCCCTGCATACTCTCCACAACAGAGCCATTTACCTGTCTACCTGTAAGCACAGAAGTGAATTCCATCACAGAGGGAAAAGAAGAGCACAATGAGCTTGTTTTCAATTATTTAAGCATGCATGCTACTTTCAGCTGCTTAGTAAGTTGAAACAGCAATACTGAAATTCCTCAATAGGAAATTAAAAATATGTGGTTATCACATAGTTTTACTTCTATTTTATGATCAAAGAGACTTATACAAAATTTTACACAAAGCCTATAAAAATACCTTGGGAAGATGAAACACTATCACTCTATATAAATAATACCTTTTACACCTAAGTGGATGACTTGTTCAAGTGCAAAGTGGCACCGTCTGCTTGTGGTCCTGCCAGAAACAAAACAACAGAAAATAACCTCACGTTTAGAACTGTTAAGGCCAGCACAGGTCACGGAAATTTGAGTATGTAATCTTTCAGTCAATATGCTAACGTAACCTCTACCAAACACTTGTAGATAAGGGACCACATTGGAGGTCAGGTCCTACAAGGTCTCAAAGGCACTGTTGGGAAATCTGAAGGACTGGGGGGGGGGGTCACTTTACCACATGTCTCATCAAAACACAGAAATTAGAAGTTTTATAAAAAAATTTAAATAGAAATGTCCTACCTATCAGGATAGCAGGAACTCCCTCCTTTCTGGGAATATTTGTTCTAATATATAAAGAGAACAATTAAAGAAAAAAGAAAGTGCAGCTTGTGAAGTGTGAGAGAGTATTATGATTACTGTGTCAACAGAAAAGTAACTTTGAGCTGGGGTGGTGGCTGCTGCAGTCCCAGCTGCAAGGTGGGAGGGTGGCCCGAGCCCAGGAATTGGAGGCTGCTGTGAGCTACGATTGCACCGCTGCACTCCGGCTGGGGTGACAGAAGGTGACCCTGTCTCAAACAAACAAAAAAACAAAGACACAAAGAGATAGAAATCCATGAAAAAAAAAAAACAGGCCAGGGGACTAAGAGGGCAGTGAACGAGAATTCTGGAGGAGGACCAGTAACAGAAAGAAACTCTCCTAAGTACCAACTGCTGTTCTAGAGGAAGACTCGGTTTTCCAAAGGTGCCAATTCTCCTCACGTTTTAGCATCACTGTACAAAGATATAACAACATTTACTGCTCTACTGCTGGTAACAGCAAAACACCGGGAACCAATGTGCAGCAATAGGACCGGCCGCGGAGCTTACGACGCTCTGTCAACAGGACGCCGTCCAGCGCCGACACCTGTGCCGGCAGGGGAGGCCTCACATCAGTGACCGTGACTTCGACCACCAGAAACCAGAACAAGAAGAGCAAGTGAAACCTAAAATAAGCAGGACTAAAACAATAAAGATCATAGCAACAATCAACGAAACAGAGAACAGAAAAACACCAGAGAATACCAATAAAGCCGAGGTGGATTCTTTGACAAGGTCAATAAAACTGACAAACCTCGAGCCAGGCTGATGAGGGGCAAAAAAAGAGAAGACAGAAATCACCAATATCAGGAATGAAAATGTGACATCACTACAGATAGTAAAAGGATAATAAAGCAATATTATGAATAACTTTATGCAGATCAATTAGACAACGTGGATGAAATGCACAAACTAAGGAAATTTCTTACAGACCTCCCATAAGCAGGGACGTGCAAATTGTACCTATGTCGGCACCTGGAACTAAAGCCTGTCCGATTCCACAGGAATAATGAATTACAAGTTTATCTTATGGTTAAGAGAACTGGAGACAGGACAGACTCAGACATTCTGCCACCTACCCAGAAACATCTTCATCTTCACTCCCTTATTTCATGTAAAACATAGATGTCTTGGGCCTCACAAGAATGTAGCCACTAGCCTCACGAACCTCCCCCTGCCACCTATCCTTCCCTTCTCTGTGTTGCCTTTAAAATGCTGCAGGTTCCAACTTCTCCTTTGGAAAAATAGCCACAGCTTGTCTGGTTCATGCTTTCCCCCCAATTCTTGGCTTAATAAACTTCCAATGATTGAGATTTTTGCCTCAGTCATTTATTTGCATCAACAATGTCAACCAAAATTATGTACCAATGGCAAAAAAAGCACATAAAAAGATGATTAACATCATTAGTCATCAGAGAAATACAAATTAAAAGCACAAGGAAATATCACTTCGCACCTACTAGAATGGCCTCATGTTCCAGAATAGCAATCAGGCCTTAGAAATTCAGGCCCACAGATCGGCTGCAAATCTCTCTGGCCATCACAGTAGAGGATGCTTCAGCCTGTGGTCCAGAGCCCACCTCCTCACACGCCCACCCACCCGCAGCCTCTCCCACCCGGCCACGGGACCTCCGGCTGTCGGCAGGCTGTGTCTCACCTGAGCAGCACTCCCTGGGCCTCAGGTACCTCTTCAGTAATCAGTGAACACCTCCCCCCCTTCATCCCACCCTGCTTTCACGGACAAACACCGTGAAAAAGAACCAGCCACATGTCTTCACTTCTCCAGTCCATTCACCCACAACACATTCCAGTCTAGCGACAGCCCGGACACTAAATGATCTCTCTAAAGGACACGAAAAGCACTATTATAAACAAAAAATTCAATAAATTTGACTACATTAAAATTAGCATCTTCTGTTAATCAAAATGTATTTCACCGAAAGCTAAAAATAATAAACCTGAAGAAGATACATACATCTGAGAATAGTTTTTAGCATACAGAACACAGCAGGGGCCGGGTGTGGTGGCTCACACCTGTAATCCCAGCACTCTGAGAGGCCGAGGTGGGAGGATCGCTTGAGCTCAGGAGTTCAAGACCAGCCTGAGCAACAGCGAGACCCTGTCTCTACAAAAATTAGAAAAATTAGCCGCGAGTGGTGGCGCCTGTAGTCCCAGCTACTCGGGAGGCTGAGGCAAGAGGATGGCTTGAGCCCAGGAGATGGAGGTTGCAGTGAGCTGTAATGACTCCACTGCACTCTAGCCTGAGTGACAGAGCAAAACTGTTTCCAAAAAAAAAAAAATCAAAAGAATACAGAAAGGACTCCTACAAATAATAAAAATTAGATAAGTTAATCAATAAAAAAAGAGGGCCAAACACATGAGTAAGTTCACAGAAGATGAACGCTTTATAGCCAAGAAACAGAGATTCTCAACCTTCTAAGTAATCACAAAAATGTAAATCAAGACCATAATGAGATAGATTCCACCTCGAACCCAGCAATCCCATCCCTAAATACACACAGCAGCCCGTTAATAACAGCAACAAACAAAACAGGAGACAATGAAAATGTTCCTCACAGAGAAACAGACGGGTGGATATTCACACAACAGCATACAAGGCAGCGGGGAAAAAGAGATGAACACTAATTACAGACTACGGGGAAATCTCAGTAACAATGTTTAGTGGAAAAGGCAACTCCCAGGAACCACATGTAACAAGTTATTCCTTTTATAAAGTTAAAAGTAATTAGAACTAAAGAATACATTTCTCATGTGTATGTATATGTGTATATACATAGACACAAACCATTTCTTAAAAAAGTGAAAAAACCAAAATTCTAGTCAACAGGTTGGGGTTCGGTGGAGGAGGGGAATTGGGGCGAGGGGAGCAGTGATCCTCCCACAACCAGGGAACGAACAAGGTCAGGCAGCCGCCAGCTGCTGGTTACGGTGGCATGAACCAAAGATCTGGTGCAGAAAAGAATGAACATGCAGATGTATGTGCCTTTACGTCTCAAGATTATCTGGCAATACAGCTCCACACATGGGCCGTGCAACACTGGTGGACGGAGCCACCCCCATCCCCACTACAGGCCCCGAGGGCACCTGTGACGTCACTACTGGGACGTCCGACTGACCACTCGGGAACCGCCTGCTCAAGGGTAGAGTGACATCTGAACAAAGACGTGCTGAAGGCATTACCTGTTATACGTAAATTCCACATCCATGGGTTCAAAGTTATATGCTTGTTCAAATTCTGGATTAAGTTTAAGAGTTACATCTTCTTCATGAATCTAAAAAAAGAACAAATGATTTTAACTTCCCTAACATTATATTTGATTTCTTGGAATAATCTTGTATCTATATCCAGCAACACATCATGAAAAATTCATTCTACAGCTTTGAGCTAAAATTTGATATCTGCAAAATGAGTTGGAAAGGATCAACTCATTATGGCATTAAATTATACACAGGAGGGGCAGCTGTAATAAAGCCTTGGTGAAGAGACTTCCCTCCCCGTGTGCACAGCACAGGGAGTGGAGCTCCAGGGAACCTTCCTGCTGACGCCAGATGCTGCAAACACTTCTGCACATTCTTTCCCGGAGAAGCAGGAAAGAAAGGAAATTTCTCAGGATATTATAAGAAGAAAAATAGAAAGGAAAACTTCAAGCTGAAAAAGCAGTTCAAACTCTTTTTCAGGCGACTAAGGCAGGTGGTCTCCCGAGGCCAGGGCTGACAGCAGCACGGTCAGGAAGCTGGGACCTGAGTCTCAAGATCCAAGTGCAGAGCTGCTGGGTGGGTCCACCCTGGGGGGGCAGCGTCCCCTCCTCCTCAGCAGGAGCCACTGTCTCCTGAGGAAGAAACAAGCTCAGCACAGGTCCCCGCGTTCTCCAGACACCAAGAGAAATGAAGATGAATCCCTGGTCAGAGGTCACCAAGCACACACAGAAACCAGGGTGGGTCAGTGCAGACAGCCACCAAGGACCCCACACACCGTCAGGGCCCTCTGCGGGACTGACGCTACGTGAGAAACGGAAAGCGGCAGGACAAAGACAAGCACAAGACGACGTGAAACACGTGAGGGCAGCTTCAGAGAACCCAGCACGCAGGGCGGAAGCCTGGCGGCGTCTGCTCCCAGGCAGACACGGTGGCCCTCGTGGATGTGGCCTAGGGGCAGGGTCAGTGCTGGGCATGGGTCTGGCCAAAGGAGCCTCCTTACCCTTGTGGGTACAGGCCCTGCTAGGAACTGTCCCTGCCAGCTGGTGTCCTGTTGAACAGTTACAGGGGAAAGCAACTCATTCCAGATGTGTCTTCTCCGCCTGCCACACCATGGGCCCCACTGAGGGCCTTCTGCCCACTGCGGTCCCCACACCACTGCTCTGGCCAGGAAATCAGATCACAGGGAACCAAGTACAGCGACAGGCTGAGACCTGAGGAATTCACCACCTTTCTCATGAACTCCATCGCTCTGGAGCAGCTGGCTCCACGAACAGTGGGGTGTCCTGCTGAAGGCTCCCCAGGGGCCCGACCCCTCCCGAGGCTGGGGTGACTCAGCATCAGCTCTGCATTCGCCCCGGGTGGTGCTGGCCGCCCACAGCCCGACTGTGAGGCCCAGGAACCAGGGGTGGAGATGGGCGGGTGCCTCCCCCTGCAATCCTGACTCTGCTTCTTTCGAGGTTTTGGTACCCAGGGCTTCCCCTCTTGACAGAACTGGGCCACTCTTGGGAAGCCATGACAGTCACCTGGCCATTCTGGGCTCCTCATGCCAACTTGGTTAACAGCCAGAGTGGGCTACGCAGAGCCAGCAGGGTGACGGGCCCCCCACTCAGGCTACACGGCTGCTGCTCTACACAGGGGAGGGGGTGCCCACCACACAGCCGCATCACTGGTGAGAGCGTGTGGGCAACACGGCACGGGACAGAGGGCTGCAACCCCTTAACAGGGGCCGCTCCCTCCTCAACTAACTGAAGGGCTGCTCAACTCGGAGAGCTGCGACAGGCAGAAAGGAGGGAAACTGTCAACTTCAGCACTGGCCTCACCATCAACTGGACCCATTTCTTTCCTCTTTACGTACTGCTGATGATGCCCCTTCCCTCTTCTCGGATGCCGTGTGTGCTGGCAGCAGTTAATGTTCGGACTGAGCCCACAGCTGCAGGCTGCCCAGACAGCCCTGTGCAAGGCCCGGGAAGAGATGTCCCCGAGACTCGGGACCTGGAGGTGGTGCATGGCAGGACTGTGGGCCTGCCTCTGGGAGAAATGAGGACACGTGGGTAAGTGCGGAGTGTTAATGAGGAGCTTACACAAGCTCTCTGCAAGTCTAGGTGCGAAGCGCAGGACGTACGCTGACACTCCTGTGCAAGGAGGATGCTTTCCTCCTGGCTACCAGAATCTGAACCCCCTTCTGATGCGGGGGCCGTGAGCTCCTGGGAACCCCTCACCAAGAATGTAGGAAGTGTCCAGCATCCCTTGCTCTGTGGCTGGAGCTCCTGACGTGGCCAAGAAGGTACTGTGGACTTCTGGCCAGAACCCACGCAGGACCCCTGTTTCAGGGTGGCCCCTGCATCAGCATCGGACACGAGATGCGGCGCTGCTGGCTGTGCTATCTCCTGCCTGAGGCTGGTGGGAGCCACACGCTCCTGTGACTTGGCACTTTTTTGCTGTGATCTTCCCTACAAACTGCCCCAACCTCTGCTCGCCAAGCCTGGCCTGCCACCCCAGGGCAAGTCTGGGAGCCGCACTCTTCTCAAACCAACACCTCCCTGACAGCGCAGGCCTCTCCCACACAGTCACAGCCTAACTGACAGCACCGGCCGTGCTGGCCACACGGGGACGCCACCACTGTCAACTAGGAAGGCGCCAGCCTCCATGTCACTGCTGGGTCCTTTGCGCTGTCTGAAACGACCTTCCGTGCCCGTCTTGGCCACCAAAATTCTTTCTGTCACTTAAGGCCATCTCAGATGCCATCTCCAGCTCCCCTCAAGCAGACTCAGTGCCCCCTGCCTGCAGTCCCGTCCTACACTGGTCTCCCCTCGCCCTCATGGGAAGCCGACCTGCTGTCCCACTGCCGTCATTTTTCACCTTCCGCACCAAGCTGGAGGCAAACGATGGGCAAGGCACGTGTCTTACCAGTCATTACGAGATCTCTAAACCCCTACCAGGACTTTGTCCTCTGGGAAAACGCCACATTCCATGAATCACGCCGCGGCGTGGAGCCTGAATCAAGCTGCAGAATGGAGCAAACGCAGTGGCAAAGGTCAGACGTTGCCTCTTCTTCCAAGGCTTGTCAGACTCTGCTCTTCTCTCAACCCTTTTTCCCTTCCAGAGTGAAGGGTTTGGCATTTTCCCTTCTAATTTTCTACATTAAGTGACGTGTGTGCTTCCTCTCCTCTGATGCACAGAGAAAGGGTCCTCCTCCTCGTGCAGATGCCAGCATCATTCCCAGAGCCAGGACCAGGCCGTGCCGTGAGCAGGAAAAACATCCCAAGAGTCACAGACGCCACACGCAGAGTGACCTGGAGCCCAGGAGCTGGTTAAACCGATAAAGCCTCCTGCACATAAACATCAGAGCTGCAAATGCTCAGGTGGATCTTTCCCTCTGAGGTTCCACTGTGCTAACTCTTACGAATACATTCAGATGCCCAAATTTAACTAAATGCAAACACCATGACTTAAACAGAACTTTAAATATGTTTTATGTGGTTGAAAATTATAGCATTTCTTTAGATATTAAGTTCCTTTTATGCATCAAAAATTATTTAAAGATTCACCATATCTTTAAATTTTCCAAAATACAGCCAATGCCCAAGAGAGTGCCATGGGCAGACGTTTACCTTTCCGACAGGTGGGATGGGTTAGTCCAATGTTAACTCTTACTAAGAGAGTCCTCTCACCTCAATCACATAGGCGATGTATTCAATGACATGTCCGTTGTACTCTTGAGTTTTTAGAATCAGTTTATCACCTAGTTAAAAAATATATTACCGTGTGTAAAACTAACATAAAATCATAAATTCCTGTGCTGTGCTCTACCATAAAATCTAACACTGAGAACTTGGAATAAAACAAACATTACTGGGATCAAGTGCGTAACAATAATTAAGTGTGACAAAGAAACAGGCTTGATGTACTAAGGGTGCTGATCAAGTTTTTTTTTTTAGAGACAGGTCTGGTCTCAGTATGTTGCTCAGGCAGGTTTTCAGCTCCCTGGCTCAAGCGATCCTCTACCTTGGCCTCCCGAAGTGCTGGGATTATAGGCTGAACCACTGCGCCTTGCCTGCTCAGGTTTTAAGTGAAATTCTAACCCAAAGAAAAAGGAAAGAAAAGGAGATAACGTGATTGTAGCGTTCCCAGTTAGAAAATGAAATATGCTTTTCCCTAAGTGTGGTCTGTTAGTCTGTCCAGGAAAACATGCCCAATGAGGCACACACCTGCGTACAGAGAAGGTCTGCTTTCGGCCAACCCTGGGACCTCCAAAACCAGTAAGTCCCCATTCCTCTTCAGGGTAACACCACTCATGCTGTACTCTTTCAGTTCTATTTCTGCATGAATCTCCTCAAGCCACAGCAAAGTTGAAAACTTCTCCTTGTAATTTGACATGTTCAAAAGCTGGGAAAAAACCCCAAACAGTAGCAAGTTAGTGAGAGCAAAGCCACACATCAAATGTACCCACACCTAGGAAATCAGCGGCTCTGGAGTCAGGAAGTCCAAACTGCTCGCATTCCACAGACAGACCCCAGGTATGGTGGTGTGAGGTCAGGGTTTCCTGGGCCTTCAGCATCTGGGGCCTGCGGGGCTCTGGCTGGCAGCTCCCTCCGCGCTGCCCACGCCACTGCCCAGGCCACTGCCCTTGTCCTTTCTCAGGTCTTCTGAATTCATTCTGGAGAGGGCAGGGTTTGGCTTCTACAGACGTGAAAAAGTACAGAACTTCCAGGTCTGGCCAAGATGGAGCAAAAGGACCAGGTTTACCTTCCTACAGGAAATAATTTTAAAAACAATAGAGAAGTAGGAAACAATAGTTTAGGACAGTGACCCTGAGATTGGGGAAACAAGCCCATGACCACCCCGGCTGTGATCCAGACAGAGTCTCCAGGCCACAGCGCAGAGAACCCAGGGAGCCACGTGGTCCCTAGTTGGGAAGGAGCTGGAGGTCTGAGGTGGCCGGGGGAACTAAGTCCTGGGAAGAGAACAGCACAGAGTGGCCTGGAGAGCATCAGAGGATCCGCTCTGAACCATCAGCTCAGCCCTGAGCACACACACGAGAGGACGCTGCACCAGGAGACCCACCGGAGGGGGCAACCAGGGCCTCTCTCCTCGGGACATGTAGGCTGGGTGGCCCTGTGGCAGGGGCACCCTGTGCACTGCAGTCTGCGCAGCATCCCTGGTCTCTGCCCGCTGGATACTAGTAACACCCCCTCACCCAGTCGTGTCAACCAGAAGTGTCTGCTGCAGGGAAAACAGTCACTCAGTGAGAACCACCAGATTAGAGAGACTGTTCCCGGAGCTCACACGGGCCGAGGGAGGCGTGGTCCCCACCCGCCCAAGGAGGAAGACTGCAATAAAAGGGCACGATCCCCAGATCAAGTCACTCTAGTCCCACCTCGCGAAGCTTAAATGCCAGGCTTACATCTACCTACTTGTTTCTGTTTGTGGCCACACCACCCCGACACGGCCCATCTCATCTGTTTCTAAGTAGCTTAACTGCGTCCCAGAACAAAGCTCAAAAATATTTTTAGGGCAAAAAAATCCAGCACCCAACACAGTAAAATTCAGAATGTTTGCATCTAAACAAAATTACCAGGCACTGGATGAAAGAGAAAACTACAACCATGATGAGGAGAAAAAGCTACCAACACACTCAGAACCCAGAACCAGAATCAGGGAAGACACAGAAGCAGAGCTGGCAGACAGGGATGGGTGGACAGGGGCCAGGCGGAGGGATGGCAGGGCAGAGCAGAGACCAGGAAGGTATAAAAAGACCCAGTGGAACCTGGACAGATACAACTACAACATCTGACAGAAATACACTGGAGATCACACACTGCAAAGAAAAAAGTTAGCAGACTTGAAGACACAGCAATACAAACTATCCAAAACTCAACACAGAAGAAAGAAGACTGGAAAAAACGAGCAGCACATGCTGCCAGCCATGGGACAGCCTGCGGTGGCCTGACAGGACCCGGAAAGGCAGGGGAAGAGGGTGCACTCTTAGGACGTGATGGCTGGAAATTCCAGATTTGGGGAAAACTATATGCCCACACATCCAAGAATCCCAATAATCCTCAAGCACAATATGAAGAGAAAAACTAAACCACAGCATACTGTAAATTAAATTTCTTAAAACTAGTGATAAAGAGAAAAATCTTAAAAGCAGCTAGAAACAAATATACATTATGTGCAAAAGAACAAAGAATTAAAGCAAAAGAAGAAATCACAAGGGAAACTAGAAAATACTCAGAGGTGAATGAAAACAAAAGCATAACACACCAAGACTCATGCGTGCAGTGACAGGGGCGCTCTGAGGAGACCCGCGGCCATGAGCACTGCATAGAACTAGGGCAGGAAGAACACACCGAACTCAAAGCTCCCAGAGGGAAAGAAAGAAAGATTAGAGCAGAGATAAAAGAGAGAGCTACAGAGAAAACCAGAGAGATTTACAGGGAAAATCAATAAAACCAAAAGTTGGTTCTCTGAAAATGAAAAGATCAACAAAATCAACAAACTTTTAGCTATATTGACTAGAAGAAAAAGAGAAAAGACTCAAATTACTAAAATTATAAATGAAAAGTGAGGACATTACTACAGATTCCACTGAAAAAAAAGTATTATAACAGGGTATGCAAAGTTGTATACCAACACATAGATAAAATGGAAAAATTCCTAGAAACACCAAACCTACCAAGACTAAACCATGAAAAAATAGAAAATCTGAATAGATATGTAACTACTAAGGAGATTAAATTAGTAATCAAAAGCCTCCTGAGAAACAAAAGCCCTAGATCTAATGGCTTCATGGGTAAATTCTACCAAACACTTTAAGAATAACATCTCAATCTTTCCCAAACATTTCCAAAAAATTAAAGAGTAGGGAACACCCCCTGACTTATTGTATGAGGCCAGCACTACCCTGATACCCAAGCCAGACAAAGACACCACAGTTAAACAAAACTACAGACCAATATACCTTATGAATATAGGTGTAAAAATTCTCAACAAAATACTACCAAACCAAACCCAACAGTGCATCAAAAAGATAATTCACCGTGATCAAATGGGTTTCATTCCAGGGATGCAAGAATGGTTCAACATGTGCAAATCAATAAATGTGATATACCACATTAACAGAATTAAAAACAAAAACCGTATGATTATCTCAACAGATGCAGGAAAAGCATTCAATAAAATTTATTCAAAGGATTATGCACCATGAACAAGTGGGATTTATTTCTAGAATGCAAGGATGGTTCAACATACAAAAACTGATCAATGTAATACATTAACAAAATGAAGAAAAACAACCACATGATCATCTCCATTGATTCAGAAAAAGCATTTGAGAAAATTTAACACCCTTTCATGATAAACATTGAACTAGGAATACAAAAAAATTACCTCAATATGTAAAAGCCACATATGAAAAACTCACAGTACAGAACATACTCAATGGTGAAAGACTGAAAAGCTTTTCCTCTAAGATCAACAGCAGGGCAAAGATGCCTGCTCTCGCCACTTGTATTCAACATAGTACTGGAAGTCCTAGCCAGAGCAATTAGGCAAGAAAAAGAAAAGAAACATACCCAAATTGGAAAGGAAGAAGTAAAATTATCTCTGCTTACAGATGGAATGATTTTAGATGTAGAAAACCCTAGAGTCCACAAAAAACTGTTGGAATAAATTCAGCAAAGTAGCAGGATACAAAGTCAAAACACAAAATTATCTCCATTTGTAAACACTAACAGCGAATTATCTCAAAATATGAAAGCAATTCCGTTTATAATAGCATCAAAAAGAACAAAATACTTAGGAATTAATTTAACCCAAAGAAGTGAAAGACTTGTAAGGTGAAAATTATAAAACATTGCTTAAAGAAATTAAAGAAAACATAAATAAATGAAAACAATCTCATGTTTATGGACTGGAAGACTCAATATTGTTAAAATTTCCATACTACCCAAAGTGATCTACAGATTCAATACAATTCCCATCAAAATTCCAATGACTTTCCAAAAGTCATGGAAAAAGAAATTTGAAATTGAAAAAGTCATTTGAAAAAGAAATACAAAAGCCCCTTATAAAATTAGAAGAGCACAAATAGCCAAAAAAATCTTGCAAAAGAGCAAAGCTGGAAGACTCAAATTTTCTGATTTCAAAATTTCCTACAAAGCTACAGTAATCACACCACTGAGTGAGCCCAAAGTGAGCTACAGACCCTGGGGAACAATGACACAGCAGCGAAGATCCATCCAGTGTGTGAGAGTGTGTGTGCGAGATAGAGAGAGAGAGAGAGAGAGAGAGAGAGGGAGAGAGAGGGAGGGAGGGAGGGAGAATGTGTGTGTGAGTGTGTGTGTGATGGGAATGACACAGCAGCGGCTGCTGCGTGGGCATAAGTGGAACGTGACACTCAAACGGCTTAAGCCCGGGGAAAGAGATGAGAACTGAGGCTTCCCTCCAGCCTAGCAGACTGGGCTCCCCACTTTCCTGCCATTTCCTAAGCGGACAATTCAGGCATTTGCCCGAGAACTTACGGTGACCTGGGGACAGAGGACTGCCCGCCGCCCAGGATCCGGCAGTAATCAACCCCTGGACATGCCTCCTACTGTGCACTGGACTCGTGCTTCTGTCTGAAGAACCAACCAGGCACTGTCCCCAGCCAGGCTCCCAGAGCCACAGTGACGGTCAGACAAGCACAAACCGGACAGGGGTCAGATAGGAGCCACAAAGGCATGAGGAAAGAACAGAACTTTTACCTGAGAAAGGTGAGTCCTTTAAAATTATCAGGCCCAGCAAGACGTTAAAATAGTACCCTCCCTGAGCCAGCATTCATCTCTCGAAACTGCTTGCAATTGCCACAAGTAGCGGCAAATTAACCTAATAATGCTACACCAGACACTATAACCCAAGCCCTACAGCTTAACAATGCACAGCCAATTGCTAATCAATGTTCTCTCCGTAAACCAACCGGAATTCTGGATAAGCACTCTGTATCAGCCCACTCCCTGGGCATCTTTTTTGATTTAAAAACCTGCTTGTAACCAAGGCCAAACGGAGCTCACATTCAAGGTTACTTGGATCTGAGTCTCTAGGCGGCTGTCCTCACTCCTGTCCTCACTCTGGCTCAAGTAAACTCATTACACTGTGCCTCAGTTCTCTTCCTTTTAGGTCAACAGGCATCTGCCAGCATAAACAAGCTTTCCGTGAGACCCCCAGGTCACAGGCTGGACGACCCTGTGTCAGGCCACCCACCAGGTGAAGGGAGGATGCCACGTGCACCCCCCACCCCACATTCCCCCCGCACTCCCTGGTAGGGCAGGGCTGCCAGCACTCTGGTACTGGAACCCCAATTTAGCTGGAGGCTCTCAGAATACCTCCAAACCCTACAGGAAATGCCTTCCTGGAGATGGGCAATGTTTTTCCTCTGCCAAATCTAATAGACATTTTCCTTCCTGGACCTTCGTTCTCCAGCCACTGCACTGAGATGTGCCGTCCTTCACACAGGTGTGTGTGCAGGGCTCTCCCGTCCTGTCCCGTCCCCTGCCTGCAGCTCCAGCAGGGCCTGTCCTTGCCCTCAGCCCACACCCCACACCCCACACTCTTCGGGTGGTCCCACCCCTTCCCCTGGCCCTCGGCCTCCACGAGGACAGCGGACAGGCTTGGGCAAGGCCTCTGCGAACAAACACGTCCTCGTGTGTCACAACAAAGCAGCAGCACAGCGCAGGGGAGCTGAGGAGAGAATGTTCTGGCAAAGGCGGTCACCTGCAGGAGGCTGACCTCCCGGCCTTGCTCTCGACCTTCAGGAGGGGCCCGCGTTTCGCCACTAGCCGGTGCTGTGCCAGGTCTCATCCAGGGGGCCCTTCGTCTCTCAGCTCGTCTCCTCAGAGCACATTCCCGCCTGCTCTGAGCTGCAGTTCCGTCACGAGGAGAAAGCGGTCAAGAGGGCGGACGCCTCTCGCCCTTAACAAAGGCTGCCTGGTCTGGAGGAGAGAGGCTGGGCTGGTGGCAGAGGTGTCCCCGGGCCCCCTTCTGTCCCAGCCCTGGCGCACGACTGGGTAAGGCCTCCTGGCACTGCTGTGGGCACGGGAGAGGCGCCTCTCGCCTGAAACCCCAGTCACCTGTGTCGAAATCGAGCCCAGGTGAAGTCTGAACCCGAGAAGGGAGCCTCCCCATTTTGCCAGAGAACGACTCCAGCGTGGCGAGGAGGTAAATACTCCACCCAGCATAAGTTTTCCTACCTCGGCGAGTAACGG
The DNA here is from genome assembly GCF_020740605.2 of Lemur catta. Lineage (NCBI taxonomy): Eukaryota > Metazoa > Chordata > Mammalia > Primates > Lemuridae > Lemur > Lemur catta. The sequence continues at coordinate 817,383 of NC_059133.1, forward strand.
CTGAAAAGTCAGGATGTCAATTTTTTGCTCCACGCATTTTTTAAGTCTATCTGGTATCGGATACTGTGGAAGAAAGCTGGGAAGTTGTCGTCTTGAATTCCTTAAAAAATAAATTCTCAAGTTAAAAACAATTCTTAATTACCAGGCGTTTTATACTATACATCACATTTTTACTAAGCCTTTCCTGTTTTAGAAAGACCAAAGTTCATTCACTCACTGAAAATAACTGATATATGAATAACTGGCCTAAGTGAGCAGTTCGCACTTTTCTTTTAGCTTTGGGAGTCTTTCTCCCAGCGGCTCTCGCAGAGAAGTGTCTGCCAGCAGAGGCGGCTCAGCTGCCCTGGCTGCAGGAGGGCAGGGCTGGAGCCCCGGGAACCCCCTGGAACCAGCGAGTTTGTGAACGGCTGGCTTGAACCTTCTAACTAGCCAAACTCCTACCACTGCACTTTTAACACAGGACGTGAGTGCTGGACACTGTGCCCGCGCTACCACTGTGAGGACACATCTGGAGGTGGCTCTGCCTGGCTCCTGCCTTCCATTCGCTTTTCTTTTGCTTCTCAGCCGTAATTTCTCTGGGAAAATTCAGTTTCACTCTCAAGCTTCCACCTTTCCCTAGAAATGGCTGCTGGGGTCACCAAAATGCTGCCGCTAGGAGGACGAAGGACACCACTGCTGCTGGGCAAGTCCAACAGCACAAGAGGAATGACAGAAAGGAGGAAAATGGGAGAAGAGGCACCGGGAGAGGACAGGGAAGCTCGAAGCCAGAGGGAGGTCAGGTGCACCTGAACCCCGTGAGGAAGCACATCAGGCCCTTTCTCCGGGTCCCTCCTGACTCTGGTTTCTGTGTGTCCGAGTGGAGAGAGGGGAGAAGGCACCCAACCTCCTGTTCCTTCAGCTGTCACCGCACGTTTGGGTGCCTTTAGCTCAGCCCTACGGGAAGACGTGGAGGTGTCTTCTCCCCGAAGTCTGTGGCGAGAGTCACATCAGCACACGTGTGAAGTGCACGTGGAAGGCAGGGGGCACTCGGCAGTGGGGGTGACGTCTGGGTTGCTGATATGAGACACCGCACACTCAGGCAGGTGGCCTGACAGCCAGCCTAACCACGTGGCCAGGACAGCTGGAGTGACAAGACTGGACTCGGAGGGCCCCAGCACAGCCCTGCCAGGTGCACACACCCTCCTGCCGAAGACGGAGCAAGACCCAGAGCTGGAGCCACCTGGTGGGGTCCCAGCAGGACATGCAGGGCCTGTGAGGCCAGGGCCGGCTGAAGGCACCTGCGTGGGCAGCGCCAGACACCTGGCCTTCCAGCCAACCTGACTGGCAGGAAGCAGTGTCCTGGAGATGCCCCCGGGCAGTGACAATTCGTTAATGTTCAAAGGGAAATAACTGGGGTTAAAATCAAATGTGGTTGGTCTGTATTTTTTCCTCTTCTAGTTAAGCCAAATTACAACCAGAAAGCTGCTCGGTGCACCGCCACAGGAGAACCAGGACTCCCAAAGTCTCCTGACTCTGCTGCTTTGCAGCCCCGGTGCTTCCTGCCGCCTTTCTGGGCTCCGTCCCTACAGGACGCCCCTCCTCCTCCATGTGACCAGGATCATTCCTACTTGCGGAGCACCTGCTCTCCGTCAGGAAATTGTATTTGACATGCCTTTCCTCATTTAATTCCCAAACCCTGACATGCCTTTCCTCATTTAATTCCCAAACCCTGACATGCCTTTCCTCATTTAATTCCCAAACCCTGACATGCCTTTCCTCATTTAATTCCCAAACCCTGACATGCCTTTCCTCATTTAATTCCCAAACCCTGACATGCCTTTCCTCATTTAATTCCCAAACCCTGACATGCCTTTCCTCATTTAATTCCCAAACCCTGACATGCCTTTCCTCATTTAATTCCCAAACCCTGACATGCCTTTCCTCATTTAATTCTCAAATCTCAAGAGGTAGCAACTATCATTTTACAAATGCAAATAAGGGCTCAGAGAGGTTAAGACACTTGCCCAAGGTCACACAGCTTCCTACTGGTTGTGCTGTGATTCATACAGTCTAACTCCAAAGGTAAACAACCACACAATGTCCTCCTCTGCTAACAGATTTTTCCTTCAGCCTGCAATTTAGCAGACATCCATAATTCCTCAGCTTAAAGTGTTACTGGACCGACACGTGGTTTGAAATTCAGAGTTTTCCAACATTAGAGAAGTAAAACGTCTCACTCTCAGCGGGCTCCGGGCAGCACAGAGTTCACACCCACAGGTACTGCAGCTAATGGGTGACTGTCCAGTTCACGTGGGACAAAGTCACTGACCACCCTCACAGGTTGACAGGTTGGATTTTCTGGCACCAAACTTAAAAAAAAAAATCTGCTTTTCAGAGCTTTTTGGTTTTATAACTGCAGAAGAGAACATGTGGACCTGAGTACTTTCCAGAGACTACACCCCACTTAAAACCTGGGCAGCCACAGGTTCCCAGCCACAGGGCACTAGAGACCACATGCTGCTCTCCTCAACGTCACTCTTAAAGGGACCACATCTTCAACAGCCTTTAAGGGACCAAGCACTCCTGCTGCCACCACACGAGCTACACGGGAGGTGGCGGGAGCTGGGCACAAGCCCCATCCTGTTCAGAGAGTCGCCCTGACACCCGCCAGGGCAGAGTGGGCTGGGGGGTGCGGATCACCTCCCTCGGACTTCACACTGTCGCCGGGCAGCGGCAGAGACCACAAGGGTTCCCTGCAGATGCGTCCCCAGCCCCAAACACTGCGTGGAAGGAGGCGCAAACCCAGCTTTCCCTCCAGTGTCACCTCCCGACCACCACCCGCCAGCACTATCTGCTTCCCAGTAAGACAAAGCCGCCAGACCAAGAGCCACACACGCAGTTGCTGTACCTCTTCTGTGCGGTCACGACAACTGTAGTTTTTGTGGATGCTAATGCTTGAAAACTTTTAGGCTTTTTCCAAGAAAATGGCTCACGGACAGCTATCAGTGACTCCTCACCACTTATAACATTTGCTTCCAGGTATCGCCCGATTAGGAAATTGGAAAAACAGAGCAAAAGGAGTTCCTTGCAGCGGCCAGAATTTCTTGGGGAAAAAACAAAACAAAACAAAATGAAATTCAGTTTCAGTCATAAATAAGATAGGCAGATTCAACATCATTTCCCTTTCAGCATACAAGCAAAGTTGCGGGGCTTTTAAACAATGGTTCTCCTTTGTTTTTTTGTTGTTCGTTTTTTGAGACAGGGTCTTGCTCTGTCCCCAGGCCAGAGTGCAGTGGTGTCATCTCAGCTCACTGCACCCTCACACTCCTGGGCTCAAGTGATCCTCCTGCCTCCACCTCCCGCATAGCTGGGAATCCAGGCACATGTCACTCTGTCCCGATAATTTTTCTATTTTTTCGCAGAGACAGAGTGTCGCTATGTTGCTCAGGCCTGTCCTGAACTCTTGGCCTCAAGCAATCCTCTCACCTTGGCCTCCCGAAGTGCTGGGATTATAGGTGTGAGCCACCAAGCCTGGCCCATCCTTAGTTTGTAACAATTCTTTTTACAGAGAAAAGAGACTTTCTAAAATAACCAATGTAATATTTTCTCAAGATAAAAATTAAGCACCTAAAATAGCCTTTTCTGTAATTCTCAAACTTAAGAATAGGAAAAACATTTTCAATATTCTCAAGTTTAAATCAGAATTGTATAACATGACCAAAAATATTCACTATTTTTAACTTGCTTTCTGCCCAATTCCTTGCTGTGCTCTAGCTGAGGCTACTCTGTATATACTATGCTTGGCTCTCACAGCTTCTTTGCCTATTTCTAGGTTGTCATAATGTTAAAAAAAAAAATCATTTAAGCTGGCTGCATCTCACACAGCCAACTGAAGACTGCATACTTCTTTTTCCTTTTTTTTTTTTGAGACAGAGTCTTGCTCTGTAGCCTGGGCTAGAGTGCCATGGTGTCAGCCTAGATTACAGCAACCTCCAACTCATGGGCTCAAGTGATCCTCCTGCCTCAGACTCCTGAGTAGCTGGGACTACAGGTGAGCACCACCATGCCCAGCTAATTTTTCTATTTTTAGTAGAGACAGGGTCTCGCTCTTGCTCAGGTCTCGAACTCCTGACCTCAAGCAATCCTCCCTCCTTGGCCTCCCAGAGTGCTAGGATTACAGGAGTGAGCCACCATGCCTGGCCTAGACTACGTACTTAATTGTCACCCACAGTTTGATGTTTGATAGGCTTAAGGCAAGGCAGTGATTTAATCTCATTTAAGTATTTTTAAAAATTTACAATTAGCAAATGTGGAGGAGAAGTAAGAGGGCCTGGAGCCCAAATGCCCAGCTGGAAGTTGACCACACACTTTCAGGCAGCTCAAATAGTGGTGGGGACGTGGGGAGAGCCGGCAGAGGGACCAGCGACCTACAGGTCCCGGCTGGGTGGGACCAACCTGCGAGGGGGAGAAGAGGTGCCCTGGGGCAGGGGTGGGAGTGGACGGAGGCCTCAGGGCTCGTGAGGAAGGCAGTGAGGAGGAGCAGCCAGGACGGCCAAGGACAGAAGGGCTCAGAGCAGAGGGAGCTCACGCCTGAACACGCCTCACAGACACCCGTTTTCTCTGTGAAGTTGGGGGTCGGGTGCTGAGGCCACGTGGACGTCTCTGGGCCACAGCATCCATCGCGTCAAGTGGGCAAAGCTCATGTAGCCATTTTCTGACCAATGTTTTTTCTTATGATTTTGTCACATCAAAATGCTCGTGAGTACTTTTTATGACATCCAACCCAGGAGTGTCACAGATGAAACCTAAAAAGCAAATGTGCAAATGCACCCGCAGTGGCTCTTTCCAGACCTCCAGTCACGTACTTTGCGTCACACACAACCACCACGGAGGTCTTGCTCCCTGGAGGGACAAGCACCCCAGGCTCGGGCTCTGCCACCTGCTGCCTTGGTAGCGGGCCTCCTCGTCCTCCGCTTTCTCCTTCACAGGGACGGTCACCTGGGAAATGAAATTTAAATCCCAACTCAGACAAGAAAGCAAACTATCTCTCACAGTGCAGGCACGCCCAGTGGAAATGAGAAAACACACTCACACTCACACTCAAACGCACACTAAACACGGGGAAGCCTCCGGTGGTGGCTGACAAAAGATACAGAGACAAAGCAGCCAGAAGCGGGAGGGGTGGAGCAGCAGCCTGTCCACGCTGCGGGCGAAGCCCCGCACCACGCGGTCCCGGCGATGCCCCACAGCAATCCCCCGCCCCGTTTGGAAAGACCTGGGAAATGGCCACCACCTGAAGCACTTCTAGGTATCGGCCAAGCTATTTCCGTCCCTCTCCAGCCCCGAAACATCAAGAGGAGAAGGGCCCAAAACCAAAGAGCTCAGAGCAGGAAGTGCCACTGTGGCCGGGGTGTTCTGGCCACCGCACCCACCTCCGCCTGCAGCCCCAGGCTCCCTCGGCCCACCGACCTTGCGTGCTGAGAGCTGAAGTGTCTACCTGGGGAGACGTTTCCGTTGTCCACCACACGGCTCTCTGGCGTCGGACAGGTTTTGTTTTTTCGGTAGCTATTTAATGAATTAATATTTTCATCTGATAAATTCTTCTCCTTCTCAGGCAGAGAAACAAAAGATACTGCTGGGCCTGCTTGGGCTTCATCCAGCACCTGGAATCTGAACTGCCTGGCTTTATCCCAGCCAGCCATTCTGCAGCTGACTAAGCTTTGAGGAAGGTCTCCTTTATTCCTGGAGAAAGAAAATCAGCCATAAGTACAGACAGGATTTCTAAAGGTAAGATATTCAGTTAGCATGAAACACAAAATTCAGTCTAGGAAATGGTGACTGCAAATGCCTTTATAAATATAAATAAAATACATATTTTGGGGTAAAAATATTTGAAAGGATCTTCATAAAGGGAAAAAATGAGCAAAGTTGGTTCCACAGAAATTCTTAAAATCACAGTTTAAAGGCCACTAATATAACATTATTTAAACTTTTCAGTGGTAAACTTACTCAATCCAGATCACCATAGTTTTACTTCCTCCTTCCTTTAATGTCCCAAAATGTGTCATCTGTGTAACTTCAACACCCCCTTTGTCCTTCAGCAAAAGGGCTCCGCAGGGCTCCTCGGTTGCCTCACCAGCAGCCCCGGCATCTCTGCAAAAAGCCCGGAGAGAGGCGTCCCTGTGCAGGCCACAGCCCCGCCCGGCCCGAGGACAGACCGCAGCATGAGGGGCAGAGACTCCCACCCAACTACAGGGGGAGCTCAGCAGGCCCCGGCTTCCAGGAGGGTGGAAAATCATCTTAAACGAAGAAAATCGCAAACCCGTGAAGCTGGAGAAAAGGGGGCAACATGGGGCAGCCTGCAGGCTGTGCTCCCCACCCTACTGGCCCCCCACATTCTACACTGTCACCCCTCTTGTCTCCCAGGCTACAGGGGAGGGAGGCACAAAACTTACTAAACTTGCCTTCAGAAAGACTTTTGCTGCTTGGAAATATTTGAGATCAGATGAGAAGTTTCTCTTTGGAAAACGAGAAGCTTTTACTGCCCCCTCACAACGGACCGGTTTCCCTCTCTTTCTCCTGCTGACACTGCCGTGAAGCAGGCTCAGGTCTCCACGCTTTTGTCCCCAGCTCCCCCAGAAGGTTAGCCTGGCCCTGCAGTTCCGCTGGGAACACGGGGCCTCCAGGACAAGCCCTGCAAACCTGGCCCTGCCCACAACCCCGTGAGGTTCCCAGCGCACAGTGACGGTGGCCCCTGGGCTGGCACCTGCCCAGCCCTCTGTTCTCCACACGGGCCCACATGGCCAGGTGCTCAGGTAACCCCCTCCCTCAGGCCCCTGGGCCAGTGCAGGAGCACAGGGAGCAGTCAGACCCCGTCAGCTGACAGCGTCTGCTGGCAGATGGGGTGGGGGGGTGACTCTGAAGGAGGAAGGAAGTCACTGCCAGGTTTGTGACTCATCCACCCACAGAACAGACGGCTTAGTTCCTGGGAAGACCCCAGGAGGCTCGGGGTCTGGGCGGGCGGCAGAAGCTGCCTCTGCGTCATCTGCTTTGAGCTGGGTCAGACTCGGGGTCAGGGGTGCAGGGGAGCGGCCTGGCCCGCGTGGGGGCTGTGAGCCTGGCTTCCACCCGCAGCTTCTCCCCATGGTGGGGAGGCCTGAGCAGGGATGGAGGGCGCAGAAAGGCTGCTGGGCAGAAACAGGCCTTTTTTAAGCATTTCTGGCCTAAAGAGAAGAGTCAGGAAAGCGTGTGTTTAACGACACGGGCGCTTCCTTAAAGCGGCACGTGGCTCATGTGACTGCACCACCCGAGAATGCTGCAGTCTGGGCCCACGGCCACACCGGGGGGCCCTTGCTTCCCGGGTCCCCTGCAAGAAGGGGACTCGCAGCCTCTTCCCCATGCAGATGCAGGTCGGCACGCCTGGGCCTCTCTTGCCTCCTGGCAACACCAGGCTTGGCAGGTGGGGCTGAAGGCAGGACTCCTGTGGCCACTCAGTGCGGAGGGCAGGTGAGGGCCGTGCGTCTGGCTTCCCTGCCCCGAGCCACTCTCCAAAAGCAGAGCAGGGTCTCGCTGGGAAGGGGACCCAGGCACTGAGTGACCAAATGAGCGTCTGCCAGCAGGATGAGGGCTGGCTGCAGGATTCTTCCAGGCCAAGCCGTCCTGTGTCCTGCCCAGCAGCGCTGTTCTGGTGCCCCACCTGTCACTTGGGTCTCACACGGGCTGGCCGTCTGCACCCGGACACAGAGGTGGGTGAGGAAGGCAAATGCCTTCCCCACACAGAACCCACGTGCTACCAAGGGGGCGAGGCAACAATAGGATAAAGAAGGAAATGGTGAGCGGCTCACTGACGGTGAACGAGGAGGAGAAAAGGCAGGGGGAGAAGGGGGTCGGGGCTGCAGCTGCTGTGTGAACAGGGGGCTCAGGGAAGCCCCATCACGCTTCACGGACTCATGGGTAGGAGGCGTGGCCTTGCAGCCCAGATACAGCACATCGATAATTTTAATGTTCAATGTGTTTTTAAAAATGCCAAAATGTGAAGGAACAAAAGACATAAAAATCCACCGAAAATGCCAATCACCAACACAAGATAAGGACGAAGACAGACCCTTCAACACCACCTTCGGTCGACCTCCAGAGGGCTCCTAACCACTGACTCAGGACCTGCATGTCTCCTCTTCTGGCTTGTGAAAGTAACTCTCAGAATACATGTAAATCAAGCCTTTCCCTCCCAGAGAAGAAAGGCATTGTCTTATTACCGCCTTTGCACCGGGGTTATGCAAAGTGCTCTCCAGATGTAGCAGGACTGGCTGCTCTCCACCACCACGGCGTTGACGACGTCACCTCTCCGGGGGAAATACCCATCTGGCAGCTTCAGAGAGTCCAAGGAGAAGAAGATGCTGTCCTCCATCACCCCGTTCCTGCCACAGAGGCTGGAGATGCAGACCTGTGGGCACAGCGCCCAGACGTCACGGAACAGCACGTGCCGCAGGTGCCGGGCGAGCTCTGCAGGCACACCCCCCGTGTCAGCCCGCCCAGGCGCCCCACGGCTCAGACAAGGTTGGGTCCTGGGGGTGGAACCCTGCTCCCCAGAGAACCTCATCCACGGTGGGACACACGCAGGAACGGGCCCTGGCGCTAAGGCTGAGATGAGGGAAGGGGCCTTGTCGAGGGCTACATCACAGCCGCGCTGGAGCCCCTCATGCAAACACCCCCTCGCTCCCAGTCTCCTCTCCCCAAACCACATCAGCCTCCACCAGGAAGCTCACATCCCACCTCCCGCCCCACTTTCTCCACGGTTCTGACACACGCCTTTCCCCTTAGAACACTTCCACACGGAAACCGCACACCGCAGGACTTAATCATGCCAGCACTCTACATTAGCCTCCACTTCCTTAAGGAAACAAAACTTTTCAGTAAGAGAACAGGCTCCTCTTTGGCCAAGACTAAACTTTATCTTGGCTTCCCAACACATCCAGGAAACTCCTGGGCCATGAAAATTATCCCGCACAGCAGGTCTGGCAGAACCACGGGAAGAACCGCTTGTCGGCACGCTACCTTGTCCACACGCTTGTGCCTCAGCGGCTTCACGGATATGGCCTCGCTGCTCCACGTGCCGGGCCGGATCCAGTACTCAGCCTCCACCCAGTCTCCCTTGCAGGGCTGGAAACCTGAGTGGTCAGGGGCAAACCCAGCAGTGTTAAGGCGTCGTACAATTACTCGCGAGTCGTCACACACTGAAGTCACTTTGGTTACAGCTCAGCTAGGTCTGAACTTCTTAAAAAGCACTTTCTACCAGGGTGAGAAACCAGTTTATCAACCTTGTTCTCTTCTAGATTTAGCCAGTTAAATGGAGTGGAGAACTACAAAGAACGACCTGTCCAGAAAGACAATTGTTGTACCAGGGTCTCATCTGTTTAGCATATTCCCCGTACTTTGCAATTAAAAAAAACCCTCAAAGTACTATTATTAACCACTGCAATAAAACAAGCTGGGGACTTCAGATTCTAGAAGGTGCAGGTGTACATGTGGTACACAGGTCTACTCACACGCACAGAGGGGCGGGTGGCAGTGCCCTTCCCCCTTTCCCCGACACAGTGTTTGTATCCCGCCCTGCCGGGGACACATGCAGGGAACTTGGTGACAGAGGGACGTGCACACAGGCATCCCAGCTCAGGCGTGGGGAAGCACGACGCCCCAGCCAGCCCCTTGGCATACGACGGCCTGCAGGATACAAGGTGCCACTGGCTCTGCAGCGGGCAGGGCTGGTGGGAAAGTGCAGGCTGAGCAACGTGAGGTGGCCGAGCTGTCCTGACAGGAACAGGGCCCATCTGCACAGGTTGGGTATGGGACAAGGTGTAAAGTGACAGCTAGTAGCTACAACCTTCTTGTTATTTTGCAATAACAAGTAATAAGCTCAAAAAATAGAAGTATGTAACCAAATACCAAGTTTGTGTCTCCAGAAACCTAGTTACGAACAGGTAACTGAGCCCACGCACCTGCTGACGTCTACGTCCAACCCAGGACTGTCTCGGAACAGGAGACCGATCTGGCAGAGCACTGACCTCAGGGTCAGCCGGTAATTTACAGAGACAAGTGCAGCTGTAGGGATACAGTGTGTGCAAACCACGCCTCCATTTATCACATAATTATTTACCATAATTTTGATAATTTATTTCATATTTTCTTGGGCATACATGAAAAGTGAAGTGGAATGGTTGATGTGCTAGTTCTATAAACAGTTACTTTAAAGAAAAAGCCAAGTAAACAAACTGAAATAACTGATTTTTTTCCATCAGAATCATGGAATCAAAGATTTCAGAGCACTGCTTTAAAGGAGAAATATCTGACCTTATTGTGACTGCTACTGTAAATGCAGTTGGAAAATCCACTCCAGGAAATAAAAGTATTTGTTTTCACAGTGTTTTTTAAGTAAGACCTCTAAATTTTGGTTACACATTTTTCAAATCAGCTGAAAATCTTTAATTGAAGTATTTAATAAATATGGAGCCAAAACTCTTCAGCTTTTGGTATCTGTTGCAAATTGCAGTTATTGAAAATAAAGCTTGTAAACAGGAAGATACACAAGCATTGGAAGAAATGAACCAATTAGATCCTGGAAGCTTGACAGGACACACAAATGAGAGCCACAGTTCGATGACTGGACATGAGAACACAACTGTGAAGCCTTCACTGCCCTGGGCAGGCCAGGACTCTGCACTGGGTGAAACCGAGGTGGCCCACACACTCAGGAGAACCACAGACACAACTCGCTTGATGAATTTTAGTTTATAAAAATGTTTCAACAGTTATGTACTCGAATAGAGGCAAAGAGAGTACCTGAGAAAAACATTTGTTCTGAAATAGTTATAAGTTTCAATAGGAAAAAAACCCAGAATTGTAAATATCTCACATTTTGCAGAATTTGCTGAATTTACTAATATTTCCTCAATTAAAAATGTTATAGCCCACAAGAAAGAGTAAACCAAAGGTGCCTACAATTTGAAATTCATCAACCACAAAATGCAACTTTGAAGAAGACTCCAGGCAATTATATGAAAAAATAAAATTAACATCACACTGGAAAATGTATTTTTCAAAAAAATACAACTCAGATACTAAGGAATTGAAGTATGTTAGTATGTACCAAGAATGTAATGTCCACGTAATCACTATGAACATTGTTTTAGTATACCCAGTTATTATTTTTCTTTTTTAAAGAAAGATTTTTGGAAATAATTTCTGAATGATACTACTTTAAAGGTCTGCTAATATAGTAAGATCAATGTTAGCCAATATATAAATATTTCAGGCCGGGCGCGGTGGCTCACGCCTGTAATCCTGGCACTTTGGGAGGCTGAGGCAGGTGGATCGCTCGAGGTTAGGAGTTCAAGACCAGCCTGAGCAAGAGCGAGATCCCGTCTCTACTAAAAATAGAAACAAATTATCTGGCCAACTAAAATATATATAGAAAAAATTAGCCGGGCATGGTGGCGCATGCCTGTAGTCCCAGCTACTCGGGAGGCTGAGGCAGGAGGATTGCTTAAGCCCAGGAGTTTGAGGTTACTGTGAGCTAGGCTGATGCCACGGCACTCACTCTAGCCAGGGCAACAAAGTGATACACTGTCTCAAAAAAAAAAAAAATTTCAGAATGATTTAATTTTAATTAATCTTAACACCCCTTTCACTTCTCAGGTGTGTACTGGTTTGGACACTAAATCAAGTGCTCACCCTGGCCACAGCTCTGCTGTGAAGCGGCTGCTCTGCAAAAGCTGGGGCCTGGGGAGGGGGACAGAAGCCTCCGCCGGGCACCAGGCAGGGGGAGCCCATCCCTAACTCGCCACCTGCCGCCCCCCACCCTCTGCTAGTGCTGTCCCTGAGCACTGAGAGCAAGGCCACAGTCCACATGGGCAGGGACCTGGGGGGGCTGGGAAGTCCGTCTGGTGCAGCGGGAAGTGCTCCAGCCTGGGGACTAGGCAGAGGGCGTGTTGGGCACAGGCAGGCTTCAGAGTGACAACCTAAGGACCTCAGGAACACTGGGCACGAACGCAGGCTGCACTGGCCGCCACAGAGCCATCTAGCACAGGGCAGACCCTGCTGCACCAGGCCTAGCACTGGGTGCTTGGCCTAGGGAAGGTCTCAGGAAGGGACTTGGGGCTTCCTCTTCATCCTCTAAGTGGGTGCACAAACCAGTGTCATTAGAAAATAAAGCCAGCATCTGGTGCGTGAGTCAGCAGGGCACTGTGGCAACACTGATGCCCTGAGGCCGTGCACCATCAACCTGGCTGCAGGACGACCGGCGCTTACCCGGGAACGAAGAGGAATGAGACGGGACTACCACACACTCACAGGTCAGATCCCACCTTTAGGCCGGCGGATCTCACCAGGGGCCATTCTGTCCCCCAGGGGCCGTCTGGCAATGTCAGCAGACATTCCAGGCTGTCACAACACGGAGGTGGGAGCAGGATGCTGCTCGATACCCCACAAGGCACCAGGCAGGCCCAGCCACAGAGAATGGTTCAAGACCAAAGGGACTGTGCTGTTCAAACACACGTGAGCACACTCTTCTCCAGAGACGTGTCCTCAAAACAAACACTGTCCACATCTGCTCGACTCCCACACTACAAGTATGCCTCCACCTTAGCCGCCCGAGTGAGCCGGACCTCACCCGGTTACTCAGAGGGTTGTTGAGGAGGAACAGAGGCAGGGCAGCACGCATCACCTGGACTCTCCTCCTGCCCCACCTGTGACCCTCAGCTGCGTCCCTCCGGGCTGCACGCAGGGAGGACCCCAGGCTGCCCCACCCCAGTTCTACCACACGACCTTCACAGTTTCTGCAGAGCACGAGACATCTAGTTGTTTCATCTGTTCACTGTCTGCTCTTGCTCCCACTAGAATGTGAATTCCATGAAGCAGTCTCAGCACAGTGAGGCATACCAGTACGTTCAATTAATGTCAAGAATAAAACAGCACCTTCTAACTTTCCCGTAAGTAAATGAACAATTTAGCAGGATTTTCCTTTCCTCACCTCTATTTCAGAGATTATAAATAAAGTTTCATGGGGACACAGCCACAGCCTCTTGCTCAGGTACGGCCCTGGCTGCTTCCAGCTACAGATGCCTCCGTCCCAGAGAGGGGGGTCTCTGCAGAGACCTCGCACGCCCTCGCACGGCCTGGCCCTGCGGAGTGTGCTGACCTCTGTTTTAGAGTCCCATGATCATTTTTTTTCACATTGTATTTCTCTTTCAAGAATGTTCTTTTGCCACATCATTAGCTTCTATAATCAACAGCAATTCTGACATATTTGTGTGGCACTCTCTCAGCCTTGAGAGAACAACGCGAGTCCCCTCACCTGAGTTTTTGTGTACCAGGGAATTCCCCAGCCTGAGGTTAGCAGCCCCACCCCATCTCGGTCCCCAAGGCAACCCTCTCTTCTGTGCCTCACCCACATCCACAGCGTCAGGCCATTCCTGGTCTTCTCCATCTGAGACGTGTCCCCATGAGGCCCCCAGGAGGGGCTTTCTGTGAGCATGGGTGAGTGGCTGGGACGATCACTAGCATCTTTCCCAAGAACTGAGAGTTCCTCCAACAGGACAGAGATTTTAAAATTCCCATAGTCACCTATCAATTTCATCCTGAGGACCCCATGGTTAGCAATTGAAGTCTAGAAGAATAAAAGTGCTCTTCCACTCTTCCAGTAAAGTAGTGGGCCGAGGTCAACCGCTCTCTGGCTCCCAGGCTACAGGCACCTGACTGTGCTCAAGGCGGCAGAAGACCCTACTCCTACTCATCTTCTGGCGTGCGGACTGCCAGGCTGCACAGTGGACATCAGCTCAGAAAGCACCGCCCCAGGCAGCCTTCCCAACCCTGTCCTGATACGACATATGCACAGGGGGGAGAGGCCGTGTCTCCTCTTAGTCTCTGTCCAGCTCCTTACTCACTGCTGCAGGCAGCAGGTGCACAGTAAACAGCTGTTGAATTAAACACAATAAATGGCATCGAGAAATTATGTCTTTAGGCATAAAAACAAAACCTTAGATCAGCCAAAAATGAAAGGTACAAAGCTATCCCCAGGCCCAAATATTTTAAAACATTTGAAGTACTTTACTTTTATTTTTTTGGAACATGGTCTTGCTCCGTTACTCAGGCTAGAGTGCAGTGGCATCACATAGCTCACTGCAACCTCAAACTCCTGGGCTCAAGTGATCCTCCTGCCTCAGCCTCCCGAGTAGCTGGGGAGCGCCACCACGACTGGCTAATTTTTCTACTTTTTGTACTGACGGGGTCTTGTTCTTACTCAGGTTGGTCTCAAACTCCTGGCCTCAAGCAATCCTCCTACCTCGGCTTCCCAAAGTGCTAGGATTACAGGTGTGAGCCACTGCACCTGGCCTGAAAGTACTTTAAAAAGATACTTTGTATGTTTGTATACCTGTAACACTGTCGACTTAGACTAGTAACTTAATAATTATATGGAAGGAACTACCCAGAGATTAGAGACTGCATGCAACAAATCAGCACAAAAGCAAATGAGAGCTCAAGTTTAAACAGTGACCACGCCCACCCCAAAGTCCACCCTACATTCAAAAGCCTCTGCACTAAGCTGGCACCTGGAGAAGACACCCAGTCCCAAAAGCCTCTCAACAAACAAAGTGTGCCCAAACTTGATCCTTTCAAGGACATACGCAGCCATCTCAGATTTACTACACGAAAATTATTTAAGATACACAAACTTTTAGATGTGCAACAGACACCCCCCCAGCATACCTTCACACACACTCTCCAGAGAGAAGTACGTGGTCTGGTTAATGTAGCCGGCACTTTCCATTAGCGAAGTCACACAGCCGATCAGCATGCGGGGGGTGGAGTCTGACAGCCCCCCATCGTGGTTCTTCCTGTTGTCTTCCCATTTATCACAGACAGCTTCTACCTGCAGGACAGACAAGCAGCTTTTCAAACCATAGTAAGAGGACCACGAGAAAAGCAGACTATAGGCCGGCATCCCTTAGTCCACCAGGGCTGGGAATTCCAAGATCAAGGGGCTGGTGGATCCAGTGTCTGGTGAGTGTCCTCGTCCTGCTTCATACGTGACATCTCGATGCAGCCTCACCTGGTAGACAGGGAGGGGGAGTTCTCCGGGGTTTGTCTTATAAGGGCTTCACCCCCATGACTCAGTCACCATCAAAGCCCCCACCTCCTAATAACATCACACTGTTGGTCAGAATTTCACCATATGAATTTGGGGGGATACCACCACTGAGTCTACAGCAATCCCTTATGAATATAGATACAAAAATCTTCAACAAAATATCAGCAAACTGAGTGTAGCAGCATATTAAAAAGCTTGTACACCATGACTAAGAGGGGTTCATCTCAGAATGCAAAGGTGGTTCAACATGCAAAAATCAGTCAACATAACACACCACACTGATAGGATGGGGGAAATTACAGGAATATCTCAATTGATACAGAAAAATCATTTGACAAAATTCAATATCCTTTCACAAGACAAACACTCAATAAACTAGAAATTGAAGGGAACTCCTTCAACATGTTAAAAGTCACGAAAGTGGAAAGTCCGCAGCTAACATCACACTCGGTGGAGGAAGACTGAAAGCCACACCCACTCTCCCCTCTTCCATTCAACACGGTGCTGGAAGTTCTTGCCAGAATAATTACCCAAGAAAAAAGAAATTAAAAGTGCCCAAATTGTTAAGTAGTAGTAAAATTATCTCTGCTCACAGATGGCATGATCTTATCTGTAGAAAACTCTAAAAATTCCACACATACAAAAAACGGTTAGAGCTAATAAATGAATTCAGCAAAGTAACTTGATACACACTCAACACACAAAAATCTGTTTTATTTCTATAAACTTACAATGAAGAATCCCAAAAAGAAATTAACAAAACAATTCCATTTACAGCAAAATAAGAAAGAACAGAATACTTAGGAATTAACCAAGGACATGGAAGACTTACACACTGAAAACTACAAAATATTGACGGATGACATTAAAGACCTAAATATTAATAAATGGAAAGACATCACCCAAGTTCATGAACTGGAAGACTTAGTATTGTTAAGATGACAATGCTACCCAGAGCATCCACAGATTCAATGTAATTCCTATCGAAATCCCATCAGTGTATTTTCATATAAATAGAAAAACTCATCCTAAAATTCATACGGAATCTCAAGGGCCCCTTAATAGCCAAAACAGTCTTGAAAAGGTATGGAGGTCTCATACTTCCTAATTTCAAAGTTTCCTACAAAGCTACAGTTATCAAACAAGTGTGGCACTGGCGTGAGGACAGTCATACAGACCAAAGGAACAGAACGGAGAGCCCAGAAAGAAACCTTCGCACACATGGTCCAACTGACCTTTGACAGGGTGCCAGGACCATTCAGCAGGGATGCACATTTTCTGTTACAGTCTTTTCAGAAATAGGGAAAACCAGATGTCCACATGCAAAAGAATGAGGTTGGACCTTTACCTTACACCATATACAAAAATCAACTCAAAGTGGATCAAAGACTTAAATTTTAAAAAACTAGAAAACTCTCAGTAGAAAACTGGGGGAATCTTCGTGATCTTGGATTAATCAATGGTATCTGAAGTGTGACATCCAAAGTACAGGCAATAAAAAAAGTACATGCAATTAAAAAAAGACAAATTAGACTTCATCAAAATTTAAAGCTTATGTACATCAAAGGATACTATAAAGAAAACAAATGACACAATGAGAGAATGTATTTGCAAACTGTGTATCTGATAACAGATTACTATCTAGAATATATAAAGAATTCCTAAAACTCAACAAGAAAACAATCCAATTTAAAAATGGGCAAAGGATTTGAACAGACACTTCTCCAAAGAAGATATACAGATAGCCAATAAACACCTGAAAAGATGCTCAAAATCACTAGTCATTAGGGAAATGCAAATCAAAGCCACGATAAGATACCACCCCACACCCGCCAGGAATGCCTGTCAAAAAGAAAAATCAAAACAGCAAGTACTAGCAAGGATATAGAGAAACTGGAACCTTCCTACACTGTTGGTGGGAACATAAAATGGTGCGGCCATTGTGCAAAATAGTTCATTGGTTCCTCAAAAGGTTAAACATGGTTCACCATATGACCCAGAAATTGCACTCCTAGGTATATACCCAAAAGAACTGAAAACACGGGCTCAGACAGATACTTGTTCATAGCCTCATTATTCACAACACTCAAAAGGAAGAAACAGCCCAAGTATCCATTAGCAGATGAATGGAGAAACAATGGAATATTATTCCACCATAAAAACGAACTTTTGATACATGCTACATGGATTAACCTTGACAACATTACACTAAGTAACACAAGGCAGACACAAAAGGACAAATACTGTGTCACTCCACTTGTGTGAGGTATTTAGACTAGGCAGATTCACAGAGACAGAAAGTAGAACAGTGAATAACTGTTTAATGGGTACAGAGTTTCTACCGGGATGCTGAAAAAGTTCTGAAAATAGATCATGGTGATGGTTGCACAATGGGAATGTACGTAATGCCACTGAATTGTACACTTAAATATAATTAAATGGTAAATTTTATGGTATATAAATTTTACCACAAGAAAAAAACTCAGAGGCAATTCAAATTTACACCAAATGGGATCATATGCATAATGTAAAAATGGTTCACTTTAGGAAACTATTCATATTTATCATATTAATAGTTCAAAGAAACAAAAATTACAGGATAATCTGAAAGATGCTGAGAAGTACTTGAAAGACCACTGACTTATAAAAGCAAGAACTGCAAGTAAAGATGAACACTCCTTCCGATAAAGAAGAAAGATCCTGCCTCCGTGTAAACTGGGAACAAGTGTAGGGACAGCTGATGCACCAACAGGACAGTGACATCTACAGACCCAGATGCCCCTTTTCCACATTGTAACATTTCTAAGATCAGGATGGGTCTCACAACCTATATTTCCATCTTAAATTTTCATTATTAAATTAATGGTGTGTCTTAAAATCAATGGGAGTCTTTTGGGAGATCCTGCTGGGAAAGACCATGTGTGAGCCGCATGACAGCAGCTCAGAGAACCAGGCACATGTCCACAAAGGTTCTGAGTCCCAGATTACCTATGTAGGCTTCTAAAGCCGAAGCACTTCTTTTAATACACATAAAAAAGTGAGGACTATGGTGTAACTTGAAGTTGCACAGGCAATCTTTGAAGGAAAAAACACATAATAAAAAAATCGTAAGAAGAACAAAGAGGGTGGTGTGAATGAGCCAGTTCTACACCTCTCATGATGTAAGTCAGTAAATACTAATGTTGGTAAGTGAAGAAAAAACATAAGCTTATTGTTCCAGTGACTCGAGTTCCTACCAGAAGAGCATTAGGTCTGAGATGTGAAAGTGCAGGAGGGGAGTGAGGAGGGAGGTTCTGCTTTGCATTTCGGAGCCTGTAGGCCGGAGCCACCTGTAGGACTTTGTGCAATGACAGAGATGTTCCCTATCTGTGCTGCCCAATTTGCAGCCACTGGCTACATTTAGCACCTGAAATGTGGCAAATGAAACTGAGGAACTACTTTTAAATTGTATTATCTTTACTGTTTTAATAAATTTAAATAGTTGCACATGAGCTGATACTACCATATTGAACAGTGCAATTATAGAATTTGAATTATTTTATTTTTATATGTATGCATTATTTTTAAAATGTGAAAGATGACATTAAGCATTAAGATGGCACTTACTAACTATAATGGTAATAATATGCATCTCAAGAATTTTTAAAAAGTAGTTAAGAGCTCAGTAAGTTTGCCAGCTTCCAAAATACATTTAAAAAATCAATACCTATTCTATACAGGAAGAAAAAGATTAATTTGAAAATACAATGTAACATTACACTGATAATGAAACAAACACATAAAAATTATTGGAAATAAAATTAAGAAATCTGTAGAACCTAAATGAAGAAAATTATTGAACTGAAAAAGAATACAAAGGTAGGCTTAAAGGACAGACATAATTATCTGTGGTTGGGGAAGACTCTGTATGATCCAAATATCAATTATCCTAAAAGGAATCCATAATTATCCTAAAAGGAATCCACAGACTCAGTGCCAATCCAAGCAAATATGAGCAGAGGAGGAAAAACAACAAAAAAAGTTTCTACAACACATCAAGCAACTTCATTCACAACTAAGAGTAGGAAGGGAAACTTCCTTACCACCTGTTACAGGAACCATGTCACTGCAGCCCACAGCACAGGCATCAGGACCGAACGTCACATGCATGTGGGATTCCAGTGTATGATAAACGAACCTTCCAGATCAGCAGGGAAAGAGTACGTGACTCAGTGGAATGACTGGTTCCCCATTAGGAAAGAATGCCTGGTTCCTTCTCTGTGCACCAAAATAAATTCCAGATTAAATATTCAAATGTTAATAAATGATTTTCAAAGGAAAATTTGAGGGAATATTTGCAATAATAAGTGGAATAAGCCTCTCTAAGGATTCTTAGGAACTCTAGAAGCCACATGGAAAAGACACGTTTAACTACATAAAATGAAACTCCATAAAGCAAAGTCAAAACATGACTTGGGGAAAATACCTACACTTTAATATAATAATTTTCCTTAAAAAGCTCTACTTTCCCTAATAAGTTAACGTGCTTTAAGACTTAAGTGCAAATTAAAGTTTTAAGATTGTTTTTCACTTATTAGATTGGCAAAGATTTCAAAGATCAATAATATCCACACTATTGTCAACATTGGGTAACAGCTAGTCTCTCATTCTGCTCCTGAGAGTATAAATTAGTACATTACTGGGTGTTAATTTCATGATAAGCATTAAACTGTTAAATCTGCATACCCTTTGACCTAGCCATTCTACCTCCATTAATTTATACTATAAAAATCTTTTTATATAAAAAAGGAAGTTGCTAAATAATAGAGTCCACTAATTATCTCTGCTAATCAGATAACAAAGGGTCCAATAGTGATCATTTTTAACAATAAACACTACAAAAACAGACACAGAACTGTTAACTGTCCTCCAAGGCATAAATTTATAGGTAAACTTCACTTTCTGAATTATAAATTTCTATGCTGTTTGAATGATTTACAGTCACCATTTATTTTTTAAAACAGAAATCATTATAAAATATAAGCTGGGTGAGCTGACTCACACCTGTAATCCTAGCACTTTGGAAGGCCAAGGCAGAAGGATCACTTGAGGCCAGGAGTTCAAGATCAGCCTGAGCAACGTAGCAAGACCCTCATCTCTACACAAAATAGAAACATAGCTGCATGTGGTGACACATGCCTGTAGTCCCAGCTACTTGGGAGGCTGAGGCAGGAGGATCGCTTGAGCCCAGGAGTTTGAGATTGCTGTGAGCTCTTGATGATGCCATCATACAGTAGCCTG
Source organism: Lemur catta (assembly GCF_020740605.2). NCBI lineage: Eukaryota > Metazoa > Chordata > Mammalia > Primates > Lemuridae > Lemur > Lemur catta. Next base: position 837,784 of record NC_059133.1, read on the forward strand.
AGCAACAGAGTGAGACTGTCTTAAAACGCACACTCGTGCGTGCACCCACACACACACACACACACACAACCAAATAAAAGCATCCCCTCCAAGGTATATTCTACTCACTCCCTCTTGGCTGAGTCACGTCTGAGAGCTTAACTAAACATGAGGAAAGCAACATGAAGCCCCATGGTGAAGACAGACTGTTCCCAAATGAACTCAGATCTTACCCTGATTGCTTTCAGTCCATTAGACACTTTATTCTCTTCCACAACCGCAATAACTTCCTGTCCGACATTTAGGAGCACTTTGTTAGTCACAGCTTCATTGGAGAAGTAGATCAAATCATCAATCATGCCATAATCACTGCAGTATCTTGTCACAACACCTTGTATAGTTTTCAACTTGGTGTCGCCTGAGATAGGTAAACAAAGAGGTTACAATGGCCACAAGTGCAAGCCCACACTATGATTAAGCCCGACAGGGAAAGGCAGAGAACATGAGCAACCATCAGGGACAGGAGCCTAACAGGCTGGATTTGAGGTACGGCAACATCGCCCGCAGTGTCATGTTTGGAACGTCGGGTTTAGGAGGCGGATGGCCAGGTTCCTCTGAGGGGCGCAGGTGGTGGACGCGGTGGGGAAAGCCCTGACTCCAGAGCCCGGGGCTCTGCCTGGGTCTGACTCCTAGCTCTTCTACTGCCATTTGTGTGACTCTGGACAAGGTCCTTAACCACACTGCGCCTGCTATCATCTATAAAATGGAGGCAGTAATCGTCGCTACCCAAGGGAGCTGCTGGAAGGTTAAGTAACAATGCACGTGCACGTACAGCCCTCCGCATGGCTGACACAGGTCGGGGTGCAGCATAAATTGTTGTTACTTACATCAGCATCTGGGGAGTCACTAACATGCAGTTACTACTATTATTTCCTTTCATCACCATCACCAGCCACAGCAGCAGCCTCAGAAGACTGGGGAAGGTCTCTATAAACGTGGCCCTGCCAGGAGTTCAGGGCTTGGGCAGGCAAGGCTGGCTGAGGGGCAGCGCAAGCCCTCAGCCACTCAGTGACAGATCAAGAACCACTGCTGCAGCCACTGTCCTCTGAGTCCCTGATGCACCTCAGCAGACACAGGCAGAACCTTGGGCACCCAGGTTACATTACAGGCATGGAACCTTAGTGCTGTGTGGAGCTGGGGCTCAAGGTGTCCTTCAAAGCCAGTAGTGCACCGACGAAACCAGACCAACGAAGCAAACTGCTCCAGGTTAGTCACTTGTACAGGCATCAGCACATCTGACACAGACGGCCTTTACCACACTGACTTCAACAACTGACAACGTTTCTGATGCTGTTTCTGGCTTCTCTTGTGTAGAATTCCACCTTTTTAGGGGCTAAAGAAAGCAACTAGGGAATCACTACTGTGAATTCAATTCCCCTACAGGAGAAACTGGGAGAAAACATCAGTGAACTTGGGAGTAGGCTGCTGTGTAATTCTGAGGGCCAGGAAAGGGGCAATCTGTCAAAATTGTAAGTACATCCCAAACTTCAGGAAGACAGGTTCAAAAACGACTTGAAGAAATGAGGACTGTGATGTCATTACATTCTGAAAGGACAATTTAAGATTACCAGGATTCTTATTTTTCAGAGATTTCTAAACGCACAACTGCCAAGTAATGGCAATGACAGAGAAATGGGAAAAATACGTAGAGATGTTGGCACAGATACGAATGCAAAGCGGAAATAAGGAAATACGGCTCAATAGAGGCACAGACTTAAAAGTCCAAAAAAGCACGCAAAATGCTATGTATGGTTAAAAAGCCTTTTTATGTCATGTTGGGCATATGAAGACAGAGGACCAAGAAAGGGACATGCCTTAGTTTTAGAAGTGAAAAACACACAACAGATGACAGCAGCAGTTCTCAAACCGTCCCTATTCTACCCAAACTCCGTGAAACAAGCGCGTTAAAAAGAACGCTGAGTGCTGTTTCCCCTCATCTCACGTGTACACGTGTCAGGCCCGGAACTGCGGAGGCGGCGGTCGCCGCACGGCTGTGCCCGGGCCCTGCCCGCAGGCAACAGCGCGCGGCCCTCAGCTCGCCCTGCCCCGCCGCCCCCGGCCGGCCCGACACCGGGAGGGACACCGGGAGGGACGCCGGGGCTCCGCAGAGCAGGACACGGCAGGCCACGCCAGCCAGACCCCGCGCCCGCGCCCGCGCCCTCCCCCGGCACCTTCCGCGAGCTCCAGCTCCGGCCGCCCGGCCTCCTCCTCGAGGGTGTCCGCCTTCCTCCAGAAGAAGGCGGCCAGCTTGGCCGCGAGGCGCAACATGGCGCTGCACCTCGCCCGCCGCCCACGCACGACGCACTCTTGTTGCACGCGGCCGGCGCCGCTGCGTGCCCTCGGCCAATGGGGTCGCGGCGCCTGCGCCTGCGCCTTGCTCCCGCTGCCCTGGGCCAATGGGGTCCTAGCGCGTGCCTCCTGCGGTAGCGGTTAGAGGTTGGCCGTTGGCCTGTGTTGCCACGTGAGGGGCGCGAGGTGCCGATGGGAGTGACGTCAGAGTGAGGGGCGGAGTAGAGGGGCGGGGCGTGTTGACCGATGGCAGCAGGTCCCGAGCCCCGAGCCCTAACCTGTCCCCGCGCGTGGCCTCCCGTCCCGTCCTCACTCAGGCCAGACTCGCCCACGTCCCCGGGCCGCGGATCGCGTGGGCTCTGGCGGTGCCCGCCGGCCCCTGGCCCGCGGCCCGGCCGCTCCCCGCCCGGCTGGGTGTGGCGCTGCCCCGGCCTGCAGCGGGTCGGTCCCAGAGCCAAAGCCGCGCGGCCTCCTGTGGACTGGAAACAGCCCTGAGCCGCCTGCTACTGCACGGACCCCCGGCCAAGGGGGCCCAGAAACACCCTCAGACCGAGTTCCCCGCCATGACCGGGTGGGAGGATCCAGCACAGTTGGGTGTGTGCTTTCCCTTCACGACTATTCCCGACTCCTGTCGCTTGCAGAGTACGCGTATCTGACCACCCCGCTCAGTGCAAACTCCTGTTCCCTTTTGTCTGTTCTTGGAAGCAGCAGGGCTCAGCTTCCCAACCTGTCGGGATGGCTGCGCAAGAGGCTGCTGCCCTGTATGAGAAATAGAGCTCTCCTTCCAAAGCACAAACCTCGTTGATTGTTTTTCAGTTAACCCCATGCCCACAGGTGCCTGGTACCTGGGTGCACCTGCCTTGCCTCCCGCCTGCAGCTTTTGCACAGCTCTGCCAGCGTCCCCTCCTTCCTTCTGCACGACTGCCCACGCGCCTCCCTCTCACTGGGGCCTGCCCTGGCCCCGCACGTCCCTGCTCCGTTCCCTCGCCCGACCTCTTTCCCTCATGGGGAGAATGGAGCGTGCTGTGCGGCACAGTAACTATCTATCCCGTGTGCTCCCACTCCCGCTGCAGCGTGAACGCACGTGGCCGGCTCTGCTCGCTCCATAAATGTTGCTGAACGGCTGTGTGCATGTGGAAGTGTGTGGGAACCTTGGCAGGAGAGAGGGAGAAAGGGACTTTTAAGAACAACAATTTGTTTGAGGTGTGTGAGAGTAGGACTTGTTCTAGAAACCAGCATTGCCAGCAGGAACAAGGACTAGAGGGGCTTGCTCTGCAACCTCTGACTCAGGGCAGTGTGTTTTCATTTCTCAGTGGAGAACTTTGGAAAGGCACAGAAATGGTGACATCTGATTAACATTCTTTTTTCACACAAAAAGAAACAGAAGGGGCAGTCCGCTCAGACCAAGTCCCATTAATCCTGTTTATTGCTTTTAAAGATGTCAAGAAGAAGTTTGGGAGGTTTCTTGTCCGTTCACAATAGCTCTTGGCTCCATAGGGTATAGTTTGTGAAAATTATTTCTAATCCTTCTTGCTTAGTTGAGACTAAGACAATGGAGTATCCCATGATTTGAAACCTGAGGACTCTGCCCACGTTTAATGTGGGTTCACAGTTTAAGGAGCTGATTTTTCAGAACACTTTGGTTTCGGCCTTTTTACAATGTGCACAAAGCATCTGTGGCTGTAACTGTCAGGGTGCCAGTGTCTCTGGGTGACACATTCGTGTCCTTCTTCTCTGCTTGCTGAGCAGAAATAAAGGGTGCAGTGGGACTGTGCCTGCCAAGCCACTGGGGCTGCCCACAGGAACCGCCAGGGCAGAATGCTGAGCGGGCCCAGGGCCACGCCGGCCAAGTGAGTGTGTGCATGTTTATGTGAAGGAAGCTTCCATCGTGTGGTCACGGGGGACAGAAAAAGGCGGCGTGAAAAGAAGTACAAGACCTTTGAACAGAAAGGCGCTTGTTTCAGAAGCAGGGCCTGCTAGGATTGTGTGCTTGGTGGACTTCTATTCCTAGGTGCACTTCTTTCTTCTGAGACACCCACCGTGGCGCCGGCACCGAGACCTGCGGTGACTGGAACCCGGGAGGCCCCTTCCTTTCCTAGCTGGGCTAGGACTGTTCTGGGCCAGTGGTTACACAACCAACTCGAAAAACAACCAACCCGGAATGTTTCTAGGATCCACTCAATGCATCTCCTCATTGAAATTCAGGAAGTGGTTCTGCTTCCCCTGGCTTAGGAGCCGTTTTGCTGAGCTTTTGTTCCATCTGTGAATAGTTCTTGCTGGAAGCCCCTCACCCACAGACCAGCGCTCCCAAGGCCGGAACGACAGGAGAGGTAAGTGGGGGAGGCGGATTTGCAATCTCTGCTTCAGTTTCCACCTGGAGCAGCTGAGTCCACAGCGCCTTGGGGTTGCAGACGGAGTTGCTAGTGGGAGTCGAAAGGCATTGTACCTGCAGCACCGGGATCAATGAGGCTAAATTTAAAGCCTAAACTCGCCCTGAATCCAGAACATTGAGGTTTGTTTTACGAGGAAAGTGATTTTATTCACCTTTAGAATTAAATGCTTATTTTCTCCTTCAAATTTGCAGCACTCCAGCGTGAGCAATATTTCTTTGCTAAGAAAGTATTTCTTGAAAACAACTTATTTTAATTGAAGTTTTTCAGAGTGGTCAAAGGCGATGATAATTTCATAACAACTCATGACACCGGCTGCAAGCTCCGGCCGTGGTGTCACCGCTCTGGCTGGCTGTCCCCCAGGGCCATGACTCGGGAGGAGCCGTTCAGGGAGGAGCTGGCCTATGACCGGATGCCCACGCTGGAGCGGGGACGGCCGCACCCCGTGGGCTACACGGCGGACACGGAGCCTAGCGACCTTCAGCTGTCCAAGAGGGTGCCCCCGTGCCTCAGTGACAAGGCGGGGGTCTTCTCCGTGTTGATGGGGGTGAGTAGCCCGACCTGGTCCCTGAGGGTCCCCTGGCCTGGGTGCCCTTCCCAGGTGGGGCGGAGGGCGTGGCGCTCAGACCCATCCTGCTGCTGCACGGCCCTGGGTGCCGCCCTGTTTGTTTTATGTAATTGCGGAATTATTTTTCTCAATTCCCGAGTATCTGGCACTGGTCCTGATTTGGCCTCTAGGCTGTGGCTGAGTCTTCCCAGGGAGGGACAGTTCCGGGGCCACACTGAGCCCACAGGGCTATGCACTGGGCCAGGGTGGCCTCCACGACCCTTGACTCTCGCAGGGGGGTCTAGGAGGCGTCACCTGGAAAGGGGCCACAGGGCTGGAGCAGGCAGGGCAGCACCGAGCATCTGGGGGTCTTCCCTGGGGCCCTGAGATGTTTTCTGTGCACACAGATACGGGGACGCCTAGATGATCAGCATCATTTTGGCCTGAGAGTGCCAAGAGCCAGCCCTACCTCCTGCCAGGGCCTTGCCCGTGCGACGCCCTTGTGCCCATAGCCACTGACTCTCGGGGTCCTTTCCCAGCTGTCAGCTTGGATTAGCTTCTGCAGCAGTGGGACAGGCATCGTTTCCCAGGCTGCTGCCTGGACCCGGGGGTGGTCCCTGAAGCCCCTGAAATCGCACGTGTTGGGTGTCTTCTGGGGAGAGGCTCCGTGTCTTGCTTTAAGTGTTGACAGACCCCCCTCCTGCCCCCAAATATCAGGGTGGAGTCCGTGCTCTGACTCTGGGGGAGGCCAGTCCACTTCTGGGCTGTGTCTGCCCTGCGGGGAGGCATCCAGGCCGGGCGGGATCCAGGGCCAGGGACAGCTGGTGCTGGTCAGGCGCTGGGCTCAGAGCTGTCCAGGTGCGGTCACAGGGTTAGTGTCCCTTCTTCAGACGTCTGAGGCAGGGCTATGTCTTACCCTGAATTTATATTACTCTTTTCCAGAGCTGCCTTCTCGTGACCTCGGGGTTCTCACTCTACCTGGGGAACGTGTTCCCCTCGGAAATGGATTACCTACGCTGCGCGGCAGGTTCTGTAAGCAACGTTCCCCAGCTGTGGCTGACGGTGCCCAAGCTCACTGTCGCGCACTTGAATTTCTTTGCTCTGAGATTTGCAGGTTTCTGTCACTTGTTCCTCATTCAAAATCTCTGTGTGACTTTGGTTTCAAATAAGATTTACCACTTTTGAGAATTACTGACGGAGCAGGTCTGAATCTTACCCTGCAGGTGCCTGTGCAAGAATAGCACTTTGACCCCAGCACGTGGCTATGTCCCACTCCCACTGGCCGGAGCCTGCACTGGGGTTTGGGGCTGCACCCCCCTCCTTCTGAAGCTCTGTGGGGCCCGTGGGGGGTGCCCACCGGTCCTCTCGGGAGGGGAGCAGAGACAGCCACTGACCTTTGCCCCCCAGCATCCCTGCCCCTGCCTCTCAGGGGCCCAGCCAGCTGGAGCACAGAGCACCCTATTTCCTGGGGTCTCGTGTGTGTCGCTGGGGAGGCCTGCTTCTGATGACAGCGCGGGCACAATGCCCCAGGCTCCCGCTTCTGCATTCCCACCTGCAAGGACAGGGTTGGTGATTGTGTCCCCAAATGTCTCAAAACCAAAGCAGACACATGCTCTCCTTAACCCCATGCCCCACCCTGTGTCCTGGGTCTCTGGGTCTCTGGGTCTCTGCTCCCTCAGAACAAAACTCCTTGAGGGAATGTGACGCTTCTCCCTGTTGTGCTCTCGGAACCTTCTCCTAGGCTTTTTGTCCTCCCCGGGACAGCCCTCCCAGCCTCTGCCTCTGTCCCTGCTCACCCCCCACCCTCCTTCTGCCCAGCCCTCGGCCCTCAAGGCCCCTGGGTGGGCTCCATGCTGAGTCCGTCCCCACCCAACTGACACCCACTCAGGACACTGTGGGTGTCCCCTGCCTCCCACCTGACACTGCTGTGCTTGCCCCTCAGACGGCTCCCCGCCGCCGGGGCTGGGGTCCACGGCCTGACCAGTTGGCCCACTGGGCCCCCCTCGGCTGCCGCCCTGCTCCCTGGCCCTGACTCCCAGCCTTGGGGTCGCAGCGGGACAAGAACACCCTAAGCAGATTCTTTTTCCTTTTTGGGTGACTCTTTAGCTAAGACTGTCCCTGGCCTTGTGCTTTCGTAGTTACATTCTGGGCTTTGAACCTTGTCCGGCTAGAATAGTGGTCGTTATTGAATGTCTTTTAGCTCACCAGAAAAATAAAAACTTTTCTCAGAATAAATTATTTTGAAGCATCTGGGGTCTGTTCCACATCAAGCAAAGCCCCTGCATCAGGTGGACTGGCAGCTCGTGTTTTGCTGAAGTGATTCAGATCATTCCGGAAACTTGAACGTTACGTTTTATTGAAGTCGCGGTTGTGGCCTGCAGGGGTGCGGGGGACCCATGGCTCCCCACTCTGGTTCCTTTGCAGTGCGTCCCCTCAGCGCTCGTGAGCTTCGCCGTGGCCAGGAGAAACGTCAACGCGGTGAGTCTGGCCAGTCCTCCGCGGCCGGCAGGTGGGCGCTGGGGGGGGGCACCCAGAGGTCACCCCCAGACTGTAGGGCCCCCCCGCCCTGCCCCTGCCTGCAAGAGGGCTGGGGAGAATCCTATGACGGAGTCTCACATGTCACAATCCTGACTACTTTGAGTTACCAAGCTGGCGTTTGGTGTGATGTTACTCTTATTTCTTTAGTAATTCAAAGAAGCAAAACCCCTCCTGCCCTGTCTTTCAGATTCCTAATTTTCAGATGCTGTTTGTTGCCACGTTTGCTGTGACCACCACGTGTTTAATATGGTTTGGATGCAAACTCGTCCTGAACCCGTCAGCAATAAACGTGAGTGACCGCACCGCGCCACGGCCACACGGGTTTCACGCGCTGGGCCTTGCGGGGACACGGGTGCGGTGGCTCCACCGTGGGTGTCCGTGGGGTGGTTTGTTCAGTTAGAAACGCACAGTGCTTGTCGTGGCGCTTGAGTTCGACGCACACTGAGAACGTTGTTGGTGCTGCTGAAGAAAAGAATGGTCTTTCTTGGACTCCTTTAATTGATCCTGGTGGGTTTATCGATACACAATATTTTTAACACGTCTTTTGAGACACTGCTTAAAAATCCACAGTAACACGATGGTGGATCTCGTCAACTCTGCGCTGCTGAGCTTGGGATGTGTGCATCACCGTTCCCGAGTGACGGGGCCTATTTCCCTCACCTGGGTTTGGAATCGAGATTGTCGTGCCCTTTCTTGTTGGTTCACCTATTCCCTCTTGTGGTTCTGTGAGTTGTTACTAATACTCTACGTATTTTGAGGCTCTATCGTTAGTTGAATATGGTCCTACATTCTTTCTTTTTTGAATTTATTTTTGAATTATCATACAGCTAAGTTGCCTTTGTAAAACATACAGCTCTGTGAATGTTAACACAGGCATAGATTTACGTAAAAGCAACCCAGTCGAGACCTAGAATAGTTCCATCACAAACACCCCAAAAACTTGTGTTTCCCGTGTCTGGCAGTGACACGGAGCGGCGCAGACGTTTGTGTGCAGGTTTGTGTGGGAACAAGGAGGGCTTAGGTTGGGGGTCGGCAGACCCAGGCCCTCGGCCTGTCTTGGTCCGGCCTCTGAGCCAACAGTGGGTTAAAAAGCCAAAGAAACCCCAGAGGTGCACGTGAGGCAGAGACGGTGTGAGTCCAGCAGGCCTGACAGCTGGTCTTGGGCAGAAAAGGCGGCCGACCACGGTCTAGGGCCCTGCACGGGCCTGTCCGCGAGCCCGGCTGACGGCCGCGGAGGAGCAGCACGGGGGCGGGCGCGGCGGCTGAAGTGCGTCTCCTTCGCAGATCAACTTCAACCTCATCCTGCTGCTGCTGCTGGAGCTGCTCATGGCGGCCACCGTCATTGTCTCTGCTCGGTCCAGCGAGGAGTTCTGCAAGAAAAAGAAGGTGGGTGTAGCTTCTGGCCCTGCACAGCAGAGCAGTGGGACGTCCCCCAGGGCCAGCGCGTCACCGCCCACCTGAAGGGCAACAGGTGGGAGGTCGGGTGTCAGTGGCCTTGCCAGGCGAAGGCGAGATTCCCACCCCCACCCCCCCACCCCCTGCCCCGGCTCCCTCAGTGCCGTCCCCGCAGGATCACGAGGACAAATAGCGGCTGAAAATACCTCGTGAACTGGAGTTACGGCAGTTGACACACTTGTGTGTACAGGGGACTTTCCCTTCAAGCCTGAGATCCGCTGGTGACTTTGAGAGGGTCACATTCCGAGCACAGGCTGGCCCGGAGCGCTGCCCGAGGGGGCTGGGCGTGAGAGCAGAGCGGAGCCGCGCGTGTCCTGCAGGGCTTGGCGTGACGACATTCCGTCTCGCTTAGGGTTCCGTCTCCAACAGCACCAATGTTGCGGACGAAGTGACATTTCCTGCTCGGGTCCTAAAGTCCTATTCGGTAAGGGAAACTCGTCTTCATTTTTCCTCTTCTTATTTTATTTTATTGAGGTGGGGGTTGAGGCTGGATTAAGACATCGCATTTATTTCTCAAGATGACTGAGACACGGCCCCGTAGACTGTGGGCGTGGGCGTGTAACTCACCTGCCAGGGAGACTTCAGTCCGTTTATTGCTGTCGTTGGTGACAAAATAGCTGATCTTAAAAGGTGCCAGTGTTCTTTAGGTTTCAGGGGACAGGGCTTGGTATCGCTATAGGCACAGTCACAGGAGTGTCCTGGCTGACACTGTTGTCCCCAGGGAATCCCTGAGCCCTCAGCGTCCCCTGCATGCTCAGCATCCTGGTCCAAGGATAAGTCATGTGGCCGCTCTCCCGTTGCCCATGTGTGTCTTTTGCGCCCTTTGTTTTTCTGTCGTTGGCCGACCGGTTCTGCCAGTGGATGAGCTGTTAGGAACGTCCCATCTGAGTGCGGGCGCTACCGATTTCCCTTTGTAACTCGGCGGCTTCCTGGCGTGTTTGGTTATGTGTGTGTAGAGCTGCTCCCTGGTGATTTCCTGTCATTGCTCTCAGTGACCCGTGGTATCTTCCGTGACGCCTTTGCCGTGAAGTCCGTGTTAGTGGGTTTAAGCGCATCTGTGACCCTTTGGCTGATGCCTGTCCGATAGACCTTTCTCTCTCTTCCCGCCAGCTGTCCTGGCTCTCGTATTTGCTGTGTGTCTCACAGGCAGCACGTGGCCGCATGTCACTCTTGATCCCACCTGTCATTCTCTCTGTAGCCTTTTGACGGTGCTTGCCGACTTAGTCATCTTTGTTTTCAGCATCTTTTTTGTTCTCTGTTTTCCCCAGGGCTTTTTCTTCTCTGCTCCCTGTCCGTCGGCCTTCTTGGGAATTGGTGGAAGCTTCTTCCTTCCTTTCCCCTCTAATTTTGGATTGCAAATTTAGCATTTTTCAGTATTGTTTTAGAGGCTGTCGGTAACATGTCACCCGCCCCTGCCACGCCGGCTCTTCACTGCGAAACGCGCAGCCTCCTGTCTGCCTCCTCTGGTCCCGTTTGCTCCCCTTTCTTTTGCATTTCGTCCTTTTCTTTAGGAGTTTCTTGAGGGACTGTCTGTTTCTGACAGGCCGGTTTCCTTGTACATGACAACGGCCTGGAGAGGATCCGGGCATCGGTTTTCCCCGAGCGTTAACTCGTCCCACCATCTGCTGTGGCCCAACTGCTGTCCCTCGCAGGCGGCCTCTGTTTCTGGAGTTTTCCGTTCTGTGGTCGTGATCTCGCAGGCGGGAATGCCGTCGCACTTGTCCACTTGGGGTCTTGTGCCCTCCGAGGGGACAAACGTCCCCACCCGGACACCAGCCCCGGCCTTCGTGCCCTGGCCCTGCATTTGGACCTCACGGCTGTTCTCCGCGTGTGCAGGTTTTGGCATTTGTTTCCTTTCCAGTCTTCCTGTGGGGGCAGGGCCGGGGCTTCTGGTGGTCCTGTGTCCCCGCCCCACCCTGTCAGGTCAGCGCCTCAGTCAGGTTTCTGTGGGGAACAGGAGCGGGAGGGAATCTCTACTCAGGAGGTTCTCTCTGACGCATCGGGAGAGTGACGTGGACCGTCACTGCTGCCGGCGAGCGGGGGCTGGGCCAGGGGCTCCCACCCACCCCCCCAGGGGCTGGTCTGGGGTAGCCACCGAGCCTCGACCTGCCCCTGGAGGCTCTGCGGCGACACACTGCACCCTGGGGCGTCTGGGGTCATCCCCACTTCCCAGGGCCGGGCACAGGCCCTCTCGAGGTGACATTGTCCCTTGTCACCCTCCAGGTCGTCGAGGTGATCGCAGGTGTCTCCGCTGTCCTTGGGGGAATCATCGCTCTGAACCTGGATGACACAGTCTCGGGCCCCCACCTCTCGGTGACATTCTTTTGGATCCTAGTGGCTGTGAGTACACCCTGGCTGGTCTCCTGGTCCTTCTGCCACAGCTCAGGCCATTCCCCGTGGGAGACAAGGGTCACGAGGTCACCAGGCCTCGCTGGACTGGGCTGGGGGAGGGGCCGTCTGCCCTGGCGGCTGCAGCGACCCCTCCGAGGCTTCGAGGCTTCGCAGGGTCTAACCCTGAACAAGCAGCTGCCAACCCTAATAGGCCGGTCTGGAGCGACAGGCCTGTGCCCAGCATGGGGTGACAGGGGCCAAGGGACCCCACCCCACGAATGGAGACCCGCAAGGAGTCTCCGGTGTGATCACAGGTTGGACTCTGGATCGGGAACAAACAGACGGCTCTAAAGAGCCGTATTGGGACAATTGCGGGAATCTGAGCGCGGACTGTGTCTGATGAAGCCAGTGAATCCGCGTCGTCTCGGGGGAGGGGCTGCATGAGCTCGTGCCCCCGGGCTCAGCCACACTCGGGTCCAGGCGTGGGGCTGCGAGAGCACGGAGGGCCCAGATGTGGCCAGATGTCAGCACTCGGTGACTCCAGGGGCCCTGAAGTTCCCTGCACTGTTTCTTTGTGCAGCTTTTCTACGGGCTCGAACGTTTTACACCACTGGCTGCAGAGCAGAGCACGCAAAGCCCCTGAAACGCTTAACAGGGTTTGTGCTCTGCAAAAGGAGAGCTTCCTTGCTTGTCAAGGGCTGCAGCCTGCTGGGCTCGTCCCAGCCGCGGGAAGCGGAGCCGGCCAGAGCCAGGCACTCCCGCCAGAGACAGAAGGGAGCAGGGTTTTGCACTGAGCGGGGTGGTCGGACACACGTACGCCGCACGCTCCAGGAGGGGTCGTGAATCCTCGTGAAGGGAAATCATACGTGTGTAATTGTGTTTTATGTCTCCCTCCCCGTCGTAGCGGGGACCTCGTTCTTAAGGAGTTTCTGGGCCCCCTTGGCCGGGAGGGGCCCGTTCAGTCAGCAGAGGGCTCAGGGTTTCATTTCCAGGTCACACCTCCAGGAGGACGTCTGCATCCCCCCAGCCCCGTCCCCCGCCAGGACCACCCGGCCCCCACTGGCCCTGCAGAGCCAGGCAGCCCAGGGGCAAGGACGGGCCGCGCCAGACGGGAGGGCGCGCGTTGGAGCGTCGCCTCTGAGATGTTTCCTTTTTCTTTTCTCTTAGTGTTTTCCAAGTGCCATTGCCAGTCACGTGACAGCGGAATGTCCCAGCAGGTGTCTGGTAGGTGAGGGCTTGTCCCCTGGTACCCGCAGGCTGGGCCACGGCCTGGCCATCCCCCCGACAGCCACGTTGCAGCTGCAGCCTTGGGAACCAGGCGGCAGGGGCTGCCGGGGGGTGGGGGGGGGTCAGGGGCTGGGGGGAAGGGCGGCTGCGGGGAACTTGTCCTTGGGGAGCTGGACGCAGCCACAGGAGGCTGTGGTGGGAGAGGCCCGAGGAGGACCCGGGCTGAGGCTGGCGAAGAAGGACTGTCTGTGGGCTCTGTGGACCCTGCCCTGTCTTGGATGAGACGCCTGGTGTGACAGTCAGAGCTCCCTGAGCCCAAGCAAAGGGTGCAGGCGGCCCAGTCCCCGAGGCCGACGCATCGTGTGTTTGTGACTCTGCCGCTGAGCTGGGGCCTCAGTGCCCCGCAAGGCGAGAGCCCCCACTGGGCATAATGTACGGCTCAGACGCCAGGGCCTGTGGCCCGTTTCTGAGGCTTGGCGTGAGCATCACTCCACAATTCGGGGAGATTTGAGGGAGGTTAGAGGGCCAGGTGTCATAGCCATGGAGGGGTGATCCATGCAGAGTGCTGTTTTTTTCAAGAGTGGAGAATTGTGCACACATTTAAAAAAACTTACGTAACACTCTGGTTTGCATCAACGGGCAAAGGTTTCAGCAGAGCCGCACGCGGAAGGGCTCCTGCTGCGGGCAGGCGCGGGCTCTGGCCTCCTCCCTGCGGTGCTGCCCAGGCGCAGGGCCGGCCGGCAACGCCTGCTCTCTGCCAGGTGGAGGTGCTGATCGCCGTGACCAGCCTCACGGCCCCGCTGCTGTCCACAGCCTCCGGGTACTTGTCCTTCAGCGTGATGAGGATCGTGGAGACTTTCACAGATTACCCCCCGGCCATAAAAGTATGTATCCTTTTATTTCATTTAAAACTCTGTAGCAACACGGTGCGGCTGTGCTGTTGGCATGTGTCGGAGGGCGGGGTTCGTGGGGACTGGGCTCTGTCCTGGGTGGTGGCCGGGGACAGGCGGCAGCCGCCAGTGGCATTGGCTCTGCACAGTCTGCTCTGGGTGGAGCTGGCGTTAGCGTGGTGTGAGGTGGGGCCTCGTTTCTCCTTCCGTGTGGATGATGGGGTGACTTCCTGCCTCGCTGCCTGGCGGGGCCAGCTGTGCCCTGGTGTCTACCCGGCTGCTCCCGGCCACTCTGCCCCGTCCCCCGGCCCTGGATCTGGGGTGTTCTCTGCCCTGCGAGCGCCCCCTCATAGACAGACTGTCGTCAGGGTCTACGAGACACGCTGTTGGGATTCCTACTGCAATTGCATTACGTTTATGAATTTGAAGAGATTTGAAATTGTGACTTTGAGCCTTTCCAAGTTTGAACGTATTTCTAGAGGCAACTTCTGTAGAGTCTTTCGACAGTTTTCTATAATCCTCTCCGTAAGGCTCAAGCACTGCGGCTAGACCGGGCTGTGGCAGAGGGAACACCGTCCTGCTGTCCTCCTGGATGTGCCGCGCTCTGCCCCCCACGGACGTGGCCGGTGCCCTCCCGGGACCCACAGCCGGGCCCCCCGCCCGTTGCTCTGCGGCATTGGTGCCTCCCAGCTCCCCCAGTGGGCGGAGCGGGAAGTATGTGTGTTCCCAACGACCACGAGTTCATACTGGTATTTCCAGTTCACATTTAACATTCTAGGGTTTTTTCTTGACTTTTTTTGTTTGCTGCCCCCCATTCCAAAAATCTTGTTTCCTGTAACACTTACTATCTTACTACTTGATTTTGTCTCACAATACGCATGTAACTGTTCATACTTCCTGCGTTATTGCTACCAGCGGAGTGAGCTGAGGCTTCCTTCCCGCCTTCAACACGAACCGTGCCAGGAGGGACAGTCACACGTTGTCCGTGTGTCGACACCTGGACCTGGTACACCATGAGGTGTCATGGCTGCTGGTTGTGTTCCGTTTTAGGGTTTGGTACTTTCCCCCCCTTTTTGTGGTATTTTTAAATATATAAAAATTTACACAGTTCAGAAAGCCAACACCACATGAAAGGTGGACTCAGAGACGTTGCAGTCCTTGCTCTACCTGTTCCTCTCCCAGGCCACCGTGCCGTTATTATTTTTCTTCCTTTCTCTCAAGACAGGTTGCTCACTGCAATCGCTATTCTGCACTTTGCTTTTCTTTAGCTTAGTAACTATCCAGGCATTTCCTCAGGGCTCAGGGGATCAGAGCTCTGTGTTCTCTCATTGCTCCTGCACTCGTGTCCCGGCCCACCCAGCCCGTCCTCATGGCAGCAAGCGCGTCATTTCCAAACATCTGCGGTCGTGAATGACTCCTGGAGCAGCCTCGTGTGCACACTTCGCCGTGAATCTGTGCAGTGTGTCTTTAGGGTAACCAGCCAGCAGAGAGACCGCTGGGGCAGAGGGTGGACGCGTCTGTAATGTGTTAATAGTTTCATCTCCAAAATGTCCCGTTTCCCCTCCTGCCAGGGCCCAGGGCACTGCCTTCCCCTTGCCTGCCAGAGACAGGGCATCGCGGAGCTTCCGTAGCGCGTGACGGCCAGGACCTTTGACCGTGCCCGGGGCATTTGCATTTCTTCTCCAGTGAGCTCCGCTCACGCCTCCCGCCCGTCTCCCGCCGGCTTTTGAGAGCTCTGGCATCGGGGGGACCGAGCCGCCACTGTGATGGGAGATGCCAAGGGTGGCCTCAGCCTGGCAGTCGTTCTTTGTTCTGTTTGTCGTGATTCTTGTCATGTGAAAGCTTTTTTGTTTTTATACAGCTAAATTGATCGATACTTTCCTTAATTGCCTCTGGTTTCAAGGCATGATTAGAAAGCGTGGGACACGTGTGTCCACTGGAGTTTACCGCACACGACACCCCTGCCTCGTCTGGGTCTGGCTCTGCTCGTCCTGCCTCCTTCCCGCAGGCTGTCCACGCGCCCGCAGCCTGCGCTGCTCATACGGGTTCACCGCATGCTCAGCGTCGGGCAGGGCTGGGGCCACTTACTAAGTGCTCTTCTCTTCTAGCTTGGATTTTTGTACAAATTTTGGAATCAACGTACCTGCTCTGGAGACTGCAATATTGCTATTTTTTTTTTTTTTTTAGACAGAGTCTTGCTCTGTCACCCAGGCTAGAATGCCGTGGCGTCAGCCTAGCTCACAGCAACCTCAAACTCCTGGGCTCAAGCGATCCTCCTGCCTTAGCCTCCTGAGTAGCTGGGACTACAGGCACACGCCACCATGCCCAACTAATTTTTTTCTATTTTTAGTAGAGATGGGGGGGTCTCACTCTAGCTCAGGCTGGTCTCGAATTCCTGACCTCAAGTGATCCTCCGGCCTTGGCCTCCCAGAGTGCTGGGATTACAGGAGTGAGCCACTGTGCCTAGCCCAATGTTGCTGTTTTTTTATTGGGACCACGTTAACTTTATGAATTAACTTGAGAAGAGTTGTCCGTTCCGTGACATTGGAGGGTGCAGGGTTCCTTTTTGTGTTAACAATTCGTTGCTTCATATTTCCTGGGTCCAGCGCTGGCAGGACGCCCATGTGGCACACGGAGGGTTCTGGGTGCGTTGAGGGTGTTCTGACCCCTGGGCTCACAGGCCACAGGGACTTACTTCGGGCTCTTCTGTCCTCTCCCCGGCTGGGCCCCCAGCACCTCCTCCTGCCCTCCCCAGCGGCTCCCTCTGGCCCAGGCACTGCCCAGCCCCCTCCTCTCCAGCAGCTGCTGCTGGGTGGACCCGGGGCGGCCTAAACCCCCTGCCGGGACCCCTGCCCCTCTTGCCTTCTGCTCAAGGCCCTCAGGGCCGACTCGGTCAACCTCGGGAGCGTCTCTCCTGCTTGCACACCTGGAAGGTTGTTGTCCCCTGTGACTCGTACGCACAGCCTTGGCGTGGCCACAGGTGGTTTTGCCGGTCCCCTCACGGACCCTCGTGGTGGCTGGGGCAGGAGGGGGTGGAGGGGCAGGGACACCCGCAGCCAGCGCCGTGCGCCGGCTCGTTCTGGGCCCGTCTGCCCTGCGAAGGGCCCGGCTCACGGCACGCCCTGCCCACAGCAGTCCTACGACCTGCTCCTGCTGCTCCTGATGCTGCTGCTGCTGCTGCAGGCCAGTCTCAACACGGGCACCGCCATCCAGTGCGTGAGCTTCAAGGTCAGCGCCAGGCTGCAGGGCGCGTCCTGGGACGCCCAGCCTGGCCCGCAGGAGCGCCCGGCCGGCGAGGTGAGTGGCTCCCAGACCCGCACCCTGGCGCCTGCCCAGTCCTTCAGGACTTGCCCTCCACTCTGGGGTTTTAAAAACACCACAGAAAAATCTTGAGGAAGTAAAATATTTTTTAAAAAATTCATTTTTTAAGAAAACAACTAGGCAAACCCAAACCCATGCCTGGAAAACATGACGGACTCAATGCTTTCGGTTTTGCTGTTACAAACACAGGACTCAGGCTTCCGGGGCGTCTCCAAACTCTCCTTCCCTGCCGGGGGACACCAGCTCTGAGGGCAGGGGGCACCACCAGCCTGGCGTGTGGGTCCCTACAAACAGGGTGTCAGTGACCTCTGGCTGGCAGGCTGGGGGGGTCATGCTGTCCCTCTGCCAGGCTCACGGCCACCTGGATGATACTGTCCCCCCAGGCCCTGCCTGTCGCCCCCCACGACTGAAAGGCGAGCTGCCCGCTGGCGTTGTCCCTGGGCAAACCCGCCCCTGCCTCCAGGTGCAGGTGCCCGTGATGAAGGCCTGCGGTGCCCCGAGTCCCCGGGCAGACGCTTGGCCTGGCCCCTGGGCCCCGCGGCACCAGTGGGAGGTGTGGCCCTGGGTAGGCGGCCGCTGCCTGGGCTCCGCACGTGCTGTGCCCGCTGCGGCCTGGGGACACGCTCTTGCCCTGGGCCCTTTCTCAGGCGACCTCGACAGTCTCCACCCTGTCCTGGTGCCACTCCCTTCACCCCTGCTTCCTCGGAGGGCGTGGCTGTGCTGTCATTGTTACCTGGCTGGGATGGATGGCAGCGTGCCCACTGGGATGGCAGTCCCCAGGGCCTATGAGAGCCACCTGGTTTTGTGCTGCCACCAGCACGGTGCAGCGTCTGGTGAATGAGCTGCTCTCACTGGACTCCTGGGGCTCAGGGTGGACACCGGGGCTGGCGCTGTTGCCCCTCGTGTCTGGGGGCATCTGGTCACCTTGGCCTCAGTGTCCTCTTCCCCAGCTGTCAGCACATGCCCCCCACCTGGGCAGCCTCCCCCCTGGAACCAGGGTGTGGGCTGAGTGAATGCCCCCAGGCTCTGCACTGCAGAGGACCCTCGAGAGCCCCGTGCAAGGGGCGTGGCGACTCCCAGATAGTGGAGAAGAGGCCTCTTCTCTCTCCTAGAGGCCCAGGGGCTATTTCCTCCCCTTCTTTCACATTCAGAGAAAACTTGTAAAGCCAAGAGAGTGCCCGGTGCTGCCTGTGGCTGGCAGCGCGTGTCTTCCTGCCACACGGGCAGCCCTGGTGACGTAACAGCTTTCCTGTCTTGGTCACAGGTGGCCAGAAGCCCCGCAAAGGAGTTTGACAAGGAGAAGGCGTGGAGAGCCGTGGTGGTGCAGATGGCCCAGTGACTACAGCACAGGGAAACTGAGTCGCGGTGTGGGCCTGGCCCCAGCGCATCACACTGCGCAGACGCTGGCTGCCCTCGGGGTGCCACCTTCTAACACGTGTTTCCCTCCTGCGAGGGCAGAGCAGGCTGTGAGGTGGCCTTTTCTTGTCTTACGGTAGTTTAATTTTGAAATACACAAGGGGTTGGCTCTTTTGTGCCCTGTCAGACCAGTCGGTCCCGTGCTGCCCGGCGGCCCGGGCTCCCTGGGCTGAGGAAGGGCCTGGGTCCTGCCTGCCGAGCGCCCAGCTCACGCACAGGGTCCCAGCGCGGCTTCCCACCCCCTCGCAGCTGGGCAGGAGTCAGGTCTCCAGGTGTCCGTATCTGGGCAGACTTAGACCCGAGTTCCCGCTCCACCCTGACCCAGCTCCCTTTGTCGGCTCTGCCCGTGCCAGCCCTGTTGTGCCAGCACAGCCTGGATCGCATCGGGGGAGGGCCCTTCCCTTCTGGGATGGCAGCTGAGCACCTTCTGCTGGGCAAGTGAGGCTGAGCACCTCCGTCCTGTGCGGGGCCGCGGGCCGTCCTCCCCAGAGCCCCGACACTCGGCTCGGCTGCTGCTGCTTTTCCCACGTGACATCCACACGCGAGTTTCTGCGCTGTCTTCACACTGAGCCCTGGTCCACGTCCCCAGGTGTGGCCACGTCCCGTGTGGAGCTTCACTTGGCCACTGTCAGCTCAGTGTTCTCTGGGGTGTGGCCGGGCCCAGGGCTTTGGAACCTGGCGTGACTTGGTGGCCCCCGTGTCTGGGCGAGGCCAAGGCTCTCCTCCCACATTTGCTCCCCGGACTCCTCACGGGGTCGTCACTGGGCGTCTCGGCGCCCTCTCCGCCTCCCAGCAAGAGCTCCGTCTACATCCTCACTCACCTGAGGTGTGGCTGGGGTCAGGGGTGCTCTCCACCTCTGCTGTTTGGGGTCTCGGGGCCCTGACACGCCCTCTGCAGAGCCCACAGCATCACCACCCACCTGCCAGGCTGCAGGCACCGTTTGGGGGTGAGGATAACATTGGCTCTGATTAAAATCACGGTCAGGAATTGCTCTGTGTGCCACCTGCTAGTGGCACAGACACCAGTAAAGCTGCGTGAGTTGGGAGCACTTGCGAAACCGGGAGTGTTGTCAATCGTTTAGTAATTACTTTCCGGCAGGTGCTTTCATTCACAGGCTACGCCCCAAAGTGGTTTTCTGTCCTCTGGTTTGAGGAGATGAACTGCAATGCTGAGGAAGACACGTTGCTGTGTACTGAGTTGGGCGGCACTAGCGGGTTCCCCCGGGGCCAGTGGGACCGTCCGGGTCAAAGACCTGCTAGTCCTGGGAGATGAGGACTGGGTGGGGCCGGTGGAACTGGGGGGGCGCCAGGATCCTCCCAGGTTTCTCACTTCCGAACGGGAGTGATGCCGGCTGCCAGGACACCCTCCATATTCATGACAAGTGGCTCCGTATTCTCCATCAGAGAAGGGAGGCGGGCAGACTCCTGAAGGTGGGGCCAGCCAGGGAAGCCAGCCCAGCAAGGCCACGTCGCTCCAGAAGCAAGGACAGAGCCAGGGCCGCGCAAACACTTTGGCCACATCCGCAAACAGGCTCCAATGCCGAGAGGGCGCCGAGGGGGCGCTGCCACCTGCCCAGGTGCAGACCCGCCCACCTCTGTCCTCCTGCACCTCTAAGGTGCGGGGTCTGCCCCTCCCGCAGCTGCTGGGCACGGGGTGGGAGCACAGGGGGTGCTGACTGGGTGGACATCTTGGGGGCGTTGGGGCGGGGGGAGGGGGGACCGAGAGTTCAAGTTCTGCAGCCAGAATCAGGCACCCAGACGGTTAATCCTGGCTTGCGCTTTAGGGAGCTTGAAACGTCCAGACAAATGGGGTTTTAGAAAATTGTCTTTCAATTTACGTTTTTGTCTGATGCAGTTTAATACCGCTTGAACAATAAATGCTAACACCCAAATGTAGCCCGTGCCTGTTTAATGCTGGTTTCAGGGACAGGCTGCCCCAAGTTCTGAAGAAATGGGAAAGTAAAACGTGCTGGGTGGAGGCTGGGCCACCCTTGTATTTATCCTTGATTTCTGTGGCCTCAGAGGCCGGTCTGGAGGGGGCAGTGGCTTTCCTGGGGTGCAGGCAGGAAAGACGCTGCCCCGAGGGGAATTGGGACCAGAGCCTCCCTTTGGGGTATCTTGGGAAGGTAAACGTAAAATAAAGTGGATTTTAGACCAAATAAAGATGACGTCTAGGTTTTGGAAAGTTACGATGAAAGCACTGATGGGGAGGGGTGGGCGCTGCCAGACCAGACGTGGGATGCGGGCTACGAACCGCCGGTGGCGGGAGGGGGGTCTGGGCATCAGCGATCCTGGCCGCGTGGACGCCGCGGGCTCAGAACACCCGGCCAGCGGCGGGGGTCCCCCACGAGTGGCTCTGGGGAGGCCAAGGAGCTGCCCCAGCCACCCCGCCGCCCCAGCCGGCGAGGGCACACCCCGCGGGCGCCCGGCCCCCATCCCCGCCCCAACCTCCAGCCGAGGACAGCCGGTGGGCCGGTGGGCCGGGGGGCGACGGGCGGGTGTGACCTGCGCCTCCTTTGTGACTTGGCGGGGGTGGAGGGCCAGGGAGGGTCTGTGACCGCGACAGCCGCGGGGGGGAAGCGCGTGACTTGGGGCGGGGGCGGCGAGGCGACACGCGGCCCCACCCTGCGCCCCCATGGCCCGCGCGGTCCCGCGTCCCGTCCTCCGCCCCGGACTCGACCCCGACCCGGGGCCCAGCCGGAACGCCGCCGACTGCGGCCCGTTGGCGCCCGCGCGCCCCGCGCACCCTCCGCGCCGCCCCGCTCCCCGCCGCCGCCGCCGCGCTGGCTGCCCCCCGCACCCCTGGCGCCCCCGGCCGCCGCCCGTGCGCCCGCGCAGCCCCACGCCCCGGGCCGGCCTCCGCGCCGCGCGCCTCCTGCCCGGCCGCCCGCGCCTGGGGGCTGCACAACGCGCCGCCGCGCTGTGGCTCGTTGCCCGGGGCAACCGCAGGACGCCAGGGGGCGCGGCGGGGAGCGGGGGCGCGGCGCGGGCCACCGGGCGGGTCCCGGGTGAGCACCGCCCCGCGCTCCGAACCCAGGCCCGTCCCGCTCCGCTCCCGGACAGGATCCCCTCCCCCACCCGCGCCCTCCCCCTCTTCTTGGAACTCCAGACCTGCCCATTCCTCCCTGCCCTCCCTCAGAACGCCAGACCTCCTCTCTGTAACCCCAGACCTGCTCTGAACCAGATCTGTGCCCCACCCCAGACCTACCTCCGGCCCAGACCTGTCCCCAGCCCAGACCTGTCCCCACCCCAGACCTGTCTCCACCCTAGACCTGCCCCCAAACTCAGACCTGTCCCCAGCCCAGACCTGTCCCCAAACCCAGACCTGCCCCCAGCCCAGACTTGTCCCCAAACCCAGACCTGCCCCCAGCCCAGACCTGTCCCCACCCTAGACCTGCCCCCAAACTCAGACCTGTCCCCAGCCCAGACCTGTCCCCAAACCCAGACCTGCCCCCAGCCCAGACTTGTCCCCAAACCCAGACCTGCCCCCAGCCCAGACCTGTCCCCACCCCAGACCTGCCCCCAAACCCAGACCTGTCCCCACCCCAGACCTGCCTTCAAACCCAGACCTGTCCCCACCCCAGACCTGCCCCCAAACCCAGACCTGTCCCCAGCCCAGACCTGTCCCCACCCCAGACCTGTCCCCAAACCCAGACCTGCCCCCACCCCAGACCTGTCCCCACCCCAGACCTGCCCCCACACCCAGACCTGCCCCCACCCCAGACCTGTCCCCAAACCCAGACCTGTCCCCAGCCCAGACCTGTCCCCACCCCAGACCTGCCCCCAAACCCAGACCTGCCCCCAGCCCGGACCTGGCACCCTCCCGGACCTGTCCCCACCCCAGACCTGTCCCCAACCCCAGACCTGTCCCCAGCCCAGACCTGTCCCCAACCCCCGACCTGTCCCCCTCCCAGACCTGTCCCCAGCCCATACCTGCCCCCAAACCCAGACCTGTCCCCATCCCAGACCTGTCCCCAGCCCAGACCTGTCCCCCTCCCAGACCTGTCCCCAACCCAGACCTGCCCCCAGCCTGGACCTGTCCCCCTCCTAGACCTGTCCCCAGCCCAGACCTGCCCTCATCCCTGACCTGCCCCCCAACCCAGACCCCTCCCCAACCCAGACCTGTCCCCCAACCAGGGCCTCAGGACCCTGTCCCACTCCCTGGCTTTGCTCCTAACTGCTGTCTCCCCCAGGGCCCAGAAGCAGGAAGGCCAAGCAGCTGGAGGCCCACATGGAGGAGAGGAAGAGGCTCTCGTCCGCCTCGTCGGGTGGAGACAGGAGAGAAGAAAACAGTCTGTATTGTCCGCGTCCCGTCCACTCGCTTAGAGCCAAGTAGGGCTCAGATGGGCTGTCCTCGTGTGGCCAGCCATAACGAAACATGTGCATGGGGGTGGGGCCCCAAACTGCCAAGTCTGCAGGACACGGGCACCTTGTCCAGGGCTGTGCGGGGCCGTGGCTGGGGCCATGTCTGGGGCTGTACAGGGTGTGAGGCGCCATGGGGTGCTGGGTGTGTCTGGGGGCTCCTGCTGCTCCAGCACCCCGCTGCTCAGCTTCCCACTGGGAAAGTGGAGAATTCCGTGTGCTGGTGTGAAGGGCCCCGGTGGGGCTGCGGAGAGCCCCAGTCGCTCCCGTCTTAGTGAATTCCCCAGCTCACCCTTGGTCAGACATGGTGTTTACTTCGTTGGTAAATCCCACCTGGGAGTGAAACTGCTGGGCTACAGGGCAGGTGTGCATTTAGCTCTAGAAGATACTACTGAGCAGTTTACTGGCCGGGGATGAGAGCTCCCGTTGCTCCCGTCTGTGCCAGTGGTCGGAGTCATCCTTGCCGTCTGGGCTCCCTGTGGTGTCTGTGGGTGTCTCACTCTGCCTTCAGTTTGCACTTCCCTGACAGCTGGCGCCGGCCCCTTGCACGTGCTCATGGGCCACTCGCAGCTCCTCTTCTGTGAAGGCAGGTTCCCGATGTGCCGGCCGTCGTGCAATTGGGCTGTGGGTCTTCCTGACTTACAGGAACTATGTGAATGTGCTGGAGACCAGTGCTTTCTCGGGCAGATGCATCGTAAACACCAGCTGGCATGTCAGTACGTAGCAATTCCTTTTGATAATTGGAACATCTTAATTTTAGTTAAGTCTAATTGTCAAACGTTTCTTCTATATCTAGTGTATTTTGTGTCTTATTTAAGAAATCTTCGTCTATTCCATTGTCCAGAAGATAATACTATTCTATGTTTTCTTTTAGAAGCTTTATAATTTCACTTTTCACATTTCGGTCCACAACCCACTGGGATTGAGTATTGTGTATGGCGTGAGGTAGGGGTCAGTGAGTCACTGTTCAGCCCCTGCCCCCGTGAACATCCAGTTGACTCAGCCTCCACCTGGCAGTGTTGCCTTTGTGGACAGGCAGGTGTAGGCCTATTTTTGGGTTCTCCATTCTGTTCTGTTGAACTTTTCACCCGTCCTTATTCCACACCACCCTGCTTTAATTATGGGAGTTTAAAAGTCTTACTGCCTGGTAGTAGACGCCCCCCGACCTTCTTCTTCAAGTTTGTGTGGGTTTTCTTGGACTTTCGCAGTCTCATAAATTTTAGAATCAAATTGTTAATTTACATGTATGTACAAATCCTGCTGGGATTTTAATTGTGATCACATTGAATCTATACATCAGGTTGGAGACAATTTACATCTTAACAACATTGAATATTCTCACCTATGAGCACATAGTTCTCTGTTACTTCTTCGCAGTGTTTTGTGGGTTTTCAGCATGTAACTATGCCAGACTTCTTTTATTAGATTTACTCCTAGATATTTGATGGTTTTTAATGTTGTTGTAGATGACATTCTTGAGTTTCATTTTCTAATTGTTTCTTGTATATAGAAATACAGTTTATTTTAGGGCACTGGTTTGGTGTTGGGTGACCTTACTAAACACACTTACTAGTTCCAATAGCTTGTAAATTCATTCACATTTTCTATGTGCTGCCATCATCTACAAATCTTTCATGCTTTCTGCCTTTTATTTCCCTTTCTTGCATTATTGCATTGGCTAGTACTTTCAGTATAATATTAAATAGAAATGGTACAGTGGACATCTTTGTTCCCAAATTCAAGGGGAGTGTGTTCAATAGTTCACCATGAAGTATGATGTTGCTATAAGCTTTAAAGGAAGTTACCTTTTATTCCTGGCTTACTGAGAGTTTTCAAATGAATAGTTATTACCTCTTATCACATGATTTCTTCTGCATTTATTGTGATGATATGTTCTTTTCCCTTTAGTCTATTAATGTGATGAATTATGTGGATAGATTTTCAAATATTAAACCCACTTTGCAATCCTGGAATAAACCCCATGTGGTCACATTATATTTTTTTCTAAGTCATTAGATTGGATTTACAAATGTGTTAAGATTTTTGTATCTGTTTTTATGAGAGAGATTGGCCTGTACTATTCCTTTTTTTGTTCTTGTAGCATTTTTGTATTCTATTTATGGCATCATAAAAAGAGGTGGAAGAGTTTCCTGTTTTCCTATTGAATTAAAGGGTTGACAAAACGTGTTTTTCCCCTTATGTGTTTGGAAAGAATAACTTGTGATGCCGTCTAGACCCAGAGTTCTCATTTTGGGTAACCTTTTAATTATGAAGCTAATTTCTTCAAAAGAAATAGACCTATCCAGATTTTCTGTTTCTTTTATGTCCGTTTTGATAGGATGTGTATTTCAAGGAAAGTGTCCATTTCATATGAGCTGTCACATTGTTGGCACGTAGATGTTCATAATATCTTCTTTTTGTCATTTTAACATCAATGCAATCATCAGAGATGGCCCTTATTTCATTCTTGACATTGGTAATTTGTGTTTTTTCTTTTTCTTTTTTTTTTTGCCTTGATCCGAGGCTAGAATTTTATCAGTTTAAAAATTGTTTCAAAGATCCAACTTTTGGTTTTGTTGACTTTCTCTCTGCTACATTTGTTTTTTATTTAATCGAATTCTGCCCTTATCTTTATGATTTCCTGTCTTCTATTTAATACTTTCTTTGAGTGTAACTGTTCTCCATCCAGCCTCTTGGGCTAGCAGCTGAGATAACTGCGCTTGCTTCCTGTTCCAAAGTGAGCATTTGAAGCCGTCCATTCCCTCTGACCACTGCTTGAGCTGCATCTTCATGGCTCGATACGTCATGTTTTTATTTCATTTAATTCACATCATTTTTAAATGTCCATTTGATGTCTCCTTTGATCCAGTTTAAAAGTGTGCTGCTTAATTTTTGAACATTTAGGAAATTTTCAAGTTATCTGCTTACTACTGTCCAGTTTGATTCAGCCTGTTGTCAGGGAAGTTAATCGGCACCGTTTCAAGTGTTGGAACTTGGCGAGCTCCGTGGCGCTGCCTGCGGTCTGTGCGTGTGAAGCGCGTGTTTCCCTGAGCTGCGGGGTGGTGTCCGTGCCTGTCATCGGGCCCAGTGGTTAGTCGTGCTGTCCACATTTGTGGCAGTGGCCTACCGATCCTTTGTTTAATCTTTCATTTGCTGAGAGAAGTAAAAGTATCCCAATATGCTTGTGAACTTTCTTTCAGCTCTGTCAACTTACGTTTTTTATATTTTGAAACTATGTATGTAGATATTTACCCAGTATTTACTGCGTATTTCTAAAAATGACGTATTTACATAACCAAACTTATTCTCAATAAAATTAACAGTAACAACAATCCCTTAATAAAATACAATACCCCAAATATGTCCATGTCTCCCTAGTTTCCCCCCAGACAATGTTATAGTTGGTTTGTTCAAATCAGAATCTGAGCAAGAGCCACACGTAGAGTTCGGTTGTTTTCTCTCTGAATTATCTTTTGATCTGGAATAACCAAACCCATGCTTGCGAGGGGCAGCCGGCCTCCTGCTCTGCAGTCACCCTCGGGCTTTGCCGGGCGCTTCCTCCTGGTCAGTTCCACCTGTGCCTGGAGCTGGGAGCGCCGGTGCCACGGGACTTGCCGGGACCCCTGTGGGGGGTGCTGAGTGCCCCACTGCGCCCAGGCGCCTGGCCTTGCCGTCCTCAGCAGTGCGCAGGTCACTGGCGGCCTGACGGTCCCTCCTGTGGGGTCGCCTTCCCCGGGGGGCGGGGGGGGGGAGGCACGACCAGTTTCCTTTTTAGAGACAGGGTCTCACTGTGTTGCCCCGGCTGGTTTCAAACTCCTGGGCTCAAGTGATCCTCCCACCTCAGAGACTGATTTTTATTAATCTTCTGTATGTATTAAGCCTGAATGGAAATTAATTTTCATTAACGATGTTTCCGTGTCTATTATATTGAGATGCAGACTTTTCTGCATCTGTTGTAGGGTTTTTCCTTATTCTGTTAATGTGGTGAATCACCAAGCTTCATCCTCACATCCAGCCCGGGAATCGCCATCGTGGCTGGGACAGCCCCGTCTTCGTCGCCGGGTGCAGTGTGCGATGCGGGCGCCACGCCGTGGCCTGTGCTGTCACTCGGGCTGGCCAGCGGGTGGGAAGTGGCCGCACCTTCCCCGCCCTCAGAGCGGGCTGTGTGAGAGCAAAGGTTGGGCGGGCTTCCCCCAGAAAGCCGCCATTTCTGTAGGAGAGGATATTTCATACTTTCCATTTTTTCTCATGTCTATTTTGGTAATTTGTATTTTTCAAGGAATTTTTCCTTTCTTTCTAAATTTCCGATTTATTGCCATAAATTCATAATATCCTCGTATTCTTAAACATCTAAGGAGTTTCCTGTTCTGCTGTTGCTTTTTATGCCTTTTCTGTTTCATCCGTTGTTATTGCCAATGGTTTAATTTTACTAGTCTTAAGCCTGTGGCTTGGCCTTCCTGATTGTATTTTTAAAAACACTCATTAATGTCTGCACTTTATTATTCTTCTTGTAATTTCCTTGGGCTTAAATTTACTGTTTTCTTTCTAACTTCTTGGAAGAGAGGCTAAATTCATTGTTTTTTAGCCTTTGTTATTTTCTAATAGATTTTTATACAGCTGAATATTTCTTTATAAACACGGTTTTAAATGCAATCCGCAAGTTTTCATATTTGGTATTTTAATTGTCATTTAGTAAAAAGGCATACACTTCTTCCTGCCTTGCTTTCCTCCCTGGCCGTGGGGTCACGTGGCATAACCAGCCCGGCTGTGCCAGGTGCCCCGTGTGTCCCCAGGCTGAGCTTCGCCTCTGCGTTTTCTCAGCAGAGCAGAATGTTCTCACCTTGATTAAGTCCCACTTGCCAATTTTAACTTTTACGGCCAGTGCTTTCTGCACACCTGTGAGAGATCTTCGCCGAGCCTGTTGTGACGGACTCTGCCGGCTTCTCCCAGAAGCTCCCCTGTGTGTCCGCACCTGTCGCGAGCTCTGGCCTTTCCGTGTGGAGGTGCAGGTGTTCCAGCCCCATCCGCCCAGCGGCTTGGCGCCTTCGTCTGAACGGCTGGCCAGGCGGGTGTGGGTCTCCAGAGCCCCGCGGTGGGGGGGAGGAAGCTCGGGGGAGGGGCGGGTGAGGCTCACGCTGGGTCTGTACATGGGGGGTCCGGGACATCCAGGGCTCTGGGGGCCAGGCGCTGTGGGCCGTGGGGTCCAGTTGGAACACATGCATTTCAGGGGCAGAGGCACCGCTGACGTTCAAGCCAGCAGGCCAGGTGGGATGCCAGGGGGTGGGCAGAGCATGCGCGCCCAGGACTCCCACACTGGGGCCTGGGGGGAGAAGGGACCGCAGTAGGGGGGGACAGGACGGTGGTGGGGGGCTGGTTGGCCAAGTGTCCAGTGCTGCCGCAGGCAGGACCCAGCGAGCCACGGGGACTTTGGCCTGACGTGTGCGAGCCCAGCACGAGCCGTGCCTGTGGTGGAGCCCACGGGTGTGAGGAGTCAGCGGGGAGTGAGTGCGCAGGGCACAGGGAGGGGCTTTAGTGTTTAAGGCAGTTCTTGTACGCTTGGTGTGCGCTCATGGGGGTCCTTGTGTCGGGTCGGAGAGGGCCGAGAGAGGCGCAGGCGGTGGGGAGAGGTTGGGGGCAGGACGACCACCGAGTCAGAACCGGTGCCCAGGTGGGCTGAGGAGGGCGGCTCATCCTCTGGGCAGCGACACAGAGCCCCGCAGGGACCGTGGGTCCCCACGGCCAGCACAGCCAGGGCGTGGGCAGGGAGGGGACCGAGGGCAAGGCAGGGGGCGCAGGCGTTGGCCACGCTCCGGTGCTCAGCGGGAAGGGCGGGTGGCACGATGGGGCTTTTGTGCCGCGTCTCTGCTGTGGGGCGGGAGTGTCGCTGCTCAGCGCTGGGCTGTGCCGTCCCCGCCTGACGTCCCGTTTCTCCTCTGCAGAACTGAAACGAGGGATTTCCCAAGACTTGGCTTCTTCCCCCAAACTGGACAGATACAAGATAGCAAGACAACTCACGGAAAAAGCAATCAAGGTAAGTGCTCCCTGGAACTCCATGCTGGCCTGCGCCCTCGGGCCCTTCCTGGGCTGTGAACGGCTCCTCCTTGGCCTCAAACCTCGGGCACCCACGCTCCCCAACATGAGGGACGGTCACCCTCACAGCAAGGACAGTCACTCACCTGTCCTCAGATCTGCAGGTACACAGCCGGCCCCACCCACCTCCCGAGTCCAGACCTCTCACCCTGCGCTGGGCTGCGTCTCAGAGGGCACCCGCTTGCCTGTCCTGCCATGGCCGCCTGGGCCCTGTGTGCAAGTGTGTGTGTGCGAGTGTGTGTGAATGTGCACTGTGTGTGTGTGCAAGTGTGGACTGTGAGAGTGAGTGTGAGTGCGTGTGTGGGTGTGAGTGTGCAAGTGTGTGCATGAGTGTGTGTATGTGTGTAAGGGTGTACGAGTGTGCAAGTGCGTGTGAATGTGCACTGAGTGTGAGTGTGCACAGGTGTGCACTGTGAGAGTGTGAGTGTGTGTGCAAGTGTGGGCTGTGAGAGTGAGTGTGAGTGCGTGTGTGGGTGTGAGTGTGCAAGTGTGTGTGGTGTGTGACTGTGGGTGTGTGCGTGTGCGAGCGCCCGTGTGCACCAGATGAAGAGGACACTGAACAGCGGCCGTCCCTCGGCGCCGTGTCCGGTGCCCCCGCCCTGCACACGACCCCCGCGCCGTGTCTGCGCTTCCTGTTTCCCGTGTTCTTCCTGGGGCAGGGGTCTTCCCGCCGCAGCACAGCCCCTCACTCTGCTGTGAAAACTCCCTCGCCAGGAACTAATCTACCTGTTTTTCAATGTTTTAATTTAAGACGTGCTCTTGCCATTTAGGAAAAGAAGATTTTCTCCATCTACGGGCACTACCCGGTGATCCGGGCGGCTCTGCGCAAGAAGGGCTGGGTGGAGAAGAAGTTCCACTTTTTGCCCAAGGCTGCGGAGGACGCAGGGGAAGGGGCTGCCGGTAGAGTATCTCCGCGTGGCGCGTCCTGTCTGCCACGGTGCGTGAGCCCGCACGGTGGCGCTGGGGCCCTCCCCAGGTCCCCCAACGTGTCAGGGTGTCTGACCCCATGTCTCCGCCACCCCCAGCCCACACTCCCCAGCATCCACGCCCGGGCACTGGTCCCTGCTCGGGGTCCCACGTCCCCACCAGGCCAGGTCTCCTTCCATCAGGGCGTCCCCAGCGTCCTCCTCCGGCCCTGGCTCCCACGGTGCCAGCTGAGCCCGCTGACCTATGCACGGCAGGTCTGCGTCCTCTGGCCCCGCTGCGGCCCTGGTCACCCCTCCTCCTCGGTCCTGCTTCCTGAGCTCAGAGCCTGTCCACACTCACCCCTGGGCTGCCTCCACTGCCCCACACCCAGGGGTGCCACGCAGGGGACGCCCACCGGTGGACACAGGGGCCCTGCCCCCCCGAAGGAGGCCTCACGTGGAGAGAGGTTCCCAGGGGTCCCCCGGGGCCGTTCTGCCTGCAGCGGGTCAGCCGGCTGCTGCGGGGGCCTGGATGTGGCCAGGTGCCCAGGCCTGTCCTGGGTTTTGTTTGCAGGTAATGATTGTGACGTCAACGAAAATCAAGAAATGGCGCTGGAGAAAGCAGACAACATCCACGACGTGATGGTACGCTCCCCCACGCGTGAGCCGCGCCCCACCAAGGGGCCTCCCACCGTCTCCCGCCTCGATGCCCGCACGGCCCGCGTCACGGGGGAGGGACGGCAGCTGGTGGGTGACGAGGCCAGAGTGACAACAGGCACCTCAGCCGGGTGGCAGGGCCTGCTGGCCCCAGGGTGGGACAAGCCACCATGTGTCCAGCTACTCCCGCCCCCCGCGCAGGGCTGCCCAGGCTGACCTGCCGTGTGCGTGTGGGTGACTGAGGGGCTCTGCGTGGCCCGGGCTGGGGTCGGGTCCCCGTGACACGGCTGCACACCCACCTCCCCAGGCCCAGCCGCGGCCCTCCTGGCTCCGCTGGGACTCTGCCCCTCATAAGGAGGGCAGAAGGGCAGCCAGCCTGGGGGCCGCTGGTCGTGCGTGCAGTGTGCAGAGCATGTGAAGTGCTCACACGTCCGTGCCAGGAACACCAGTGGGAAAGTGGGCAAAGACTGGCCAGGCCCCCAGCGGCCCGCACATCCTGCGTTGAGTTTGTGGCGTTAATTCCCTGCCGCAGAGCAGCGTGTGCGTCCCGGGCAGCAAACACATGCCGGGAAGCAAGGCTGTGGCGTCGGCTCGGGTCCAACAGGTGGCACGCGCGGGGCCCACGCAGGGCAGACCCTCCCGCCTCGCCAGCTGGGCCAGCCACACGGTGGAAGTGCACGTGTGCGGCGTGAGGGCAGCCTGCCTCCCTGAAAAGGATGAATTCGCGTCATTTGACAAGCCTGCTCCAAGCTTTTTGTTGTTGCTCGTTTGCTTATTTTTGTTTTTGGCAGCCAAAAAGCAAAACACTACACAGAATTTTGGTTCTCACAAGAAAAAAAGGGAATTCTCATGTTGCACACCATTAAATCCGATTTCATTACTTGTGGTTATAGGCCAGCTGGTCTTGGGGACACAATCTTTGAACACAGGGTGTTGATAGAGACTTTTTTCCTGCCAGTCTAGGTTGGTGAAAAATGAAATGCCGTACTTCCTCTGGACCATCAAAAGGGACGTCGTGGACTATCACAGCCTGGCCGGTGACCAGATGCTGAACCACTACGGGAAGACGGCTGCCTTCACCACCAAGGTGAGGGGGCGGGGCTCTGGCCCTGCAGTCACGGTCACTCCCCTGGGCCCCCCCCACCTCTGCTGTCACTCCCCCTGCGTCCCCCACCCCTGCGGTCACTCCCCCGGGCTCCCCCGCCCCTGCGGTCACTCCCCTGGGGCCACCCCCCTGTGGTCACTCCCCCAGGCCCTGCCAGCCTGGTCTGAGGCCCTGGTGGGTCACCAGGCACCTGCCCCTCCCGCCCACGCCCGCCAGGGCACCCCAGGCCCCTTGCCCTGCCCCTAGGGCCATGGAAGGGCCCTCCTCAGGGCACACGGCCGAGCCAGAGAGGGGCGGGTGGGGGCCGCCACCAGGCTCTGGGCCCTGCGAGATCGCGGCGGAGCTGAGCTGCCCCCGCGCCCCCTAACGAGCCGCTGTCTCTGGAGATCGGGCTGTGTGTGAACATGCGGAGCCTGCCCTGGTACGTCCAGGTGAACCCCGACTCCTTCTTCCCGCGCTGCTACAGCCTGTGCATCGAGAGCGAGAAGCAGGAGTTCTTGGGTGAGCGACGGTGGCCTTCGGGGAGCTGGGGTGGGGCCGGGACTGCCGGGCGAGGCCCTCTGGCCCCCCAGCCAGGGCAACACCAGGAAGGGGCACTGGAGGCCGGGGAGCGGGGTCTGTGGGTCCTGAGGGGCGGGAGCCTCGCCGACGTGTGCCCGCTCAGAGTGGCTCTGCCCTGTCGCCCGGTGGGCCGCTGTGGCTCCCCTGTGCCCAGAGCCCGGGCCTGCTGGGAGCCTGGTTCTGCCGTCTGAGATGGGCTGGTGCTGTCGGCAGAGGGGCTTCTGGAAAGGTCCCTCCAGGGGCAATGCTGAGACAGATGGGTGGGGCGGAGACCTGAGGACAGAGGACCAGGGAGAGGACACCCTGGCCATGGTGGTGGGGCACAGGGACAGTGGCCCTGGGGAGGGATGGTGGGGTTCTGCCCCTGGGCCTGTGGGCAGGGCAGGTGGGCTGCTGGGTGGCAGCAGCTGTGGCTGGAGGTCAGGGGTGTGGTCAGACTCCCAATCTGCAGAGGGGTTGGGGGAGGACGGGTGGGGGGCAGCCTGGGCCCCCAGGGTTGGGGGGCAGCGGGAGAGGAGCCCTGCAGGCTGATGCCTGGGCTGAGGCCGCTGGGGGACCCTCTGTAGGCCTGGCCCGTCCCCAGGCCCCGGCCCCGGCTCAGGCAGAGGAGGCGAGGCCTTGATGTCCTTTTAGACGACTTCCGGCGCACGGCGGCCTCCAGCATCCTCAAGTGGGTCGTCAGCCACCAGAACTACGGCAGAAGCAAACCCAAGAGCAGGCGGGCAGAGGCCGGGAACGGAGACCCGGACAGGAAAGGTGTGTCTGGCGTGGCGCAGCGGGAGCTGGGGGCCTCCGTCCTGGGCCTCCAGTAGCCTGGCTGGAGAGTCACTGATTTCACTGATGTTTTCAAAGAACCAGATTTTTGTTTCATCAATTTTCTCTATTGATTTCCTATTTTTCAATTTCATTGATTTCTGCCTTATTTTTATTATTTCTTTTCTTCTTACTTGGGACTTAATTTGCTTTGCTTTTCTAATTTTCTAAGGTGGAAGCTCAGATCCATTGATTTTAGAGCTTTTTGTTTTCTAATATATGTACTTAATGCATTTTCCTCCAAGCTCTGTTTTTGCTGCATCCCACAATTTTTTTTTTTTTTTGAGATAGGGTCTCACGCTGTCACCTGGGCTGCAGCGCAGTGGCCTCATCGCAGCTCACTGCGGCCTCACACTCACGGCAAACCTCAAGGGATCCTCCTGCCTCAGCCTCCCAAAGTGCTGGGATTACAGGCGTGAGCCACCTCACCCTGCCCCATGAACTTTGATGTTATGTTTTCACTTTTACTTAGTTCAAAATATTGCTTAATGTATCTTGAGATCTCTTCTTTGACACACGTTATTTGGAAGTGTGTTGTTTAATCTCCAAATACTCTGAGATTTTCCAGCTACCTTTGTTATGAATTTCTAGGTTAATTCCCTTGTGGTGTGAGAGCATACACCATAGGACTTCTATTCCTTTAAATTTGTTCACGTGTGTTCTATGGCCCAGAATGTGGTCGACCATGGTAAACGTTCTGTATAAGTCTGTAACTACGGCAGTGGGCTCATTTCTATCTGAGCCTGAAATTAGTTTCTGCCTCACGTATTTGGAAGCTCGTTACTGGGTATGTACATACTAAGGATTGTTACATCTTTCTGGAGAACTGGCTCCTTTTTCATTGCATAATGTTCTTTTTGTCCCCGATAATTTTCCTTGCTCTGAAGTCTTCTCTGTATGAAATTAACGTAGCTATTCCCACTTTCTTGTGGTGAATGTTAGCATGGTGCGTCTTTCTCCATCCTTTACTGTTAATCTGTGTGTGTCTGTACGTTTGAAGGGGTTTCTTACGGGAAACATAGTTAGGTCTTGTTCAATCCACTCCGACAATCTGTCTTTCGTTGGTGTATTGAGACCGCTGACATCGAAAGTGACGATCGATGCAGTTGGATTAATGTCTGCCGTGTTTGTTACTGTTTTCTGTGTGTTACCCTCGTTTTTTGTTCCTATTTTTTTCTTCTGCTCTTTTTCTGACATATTTGGTTTTCTGCCTTTCGTGGGATTGCAGTTCAGGCCTTCGGACCCACCGCGCTCCTGCGGAGGTTTCCGCTGCAGAGGGTCGTGGTTCTCTGTCCCTGCTTCTCTGTCCCTCCAGCTGGTGGCTGCTTTGACCTCACTTGTCTGGCAGATCTGAGAAGAGTTGGTGTCGCAGCTTGTTCAGCTTCTTGCTTGTTTTAGGGCGGGGAAGTGACTCCCAAGCTCCTTGCTTGCTGGACCAGAGACAAGAAATGCCATCGTTCACTTTAAAATGGTTAATCAACTCTACATTTTGAATTTCACTGCAGTAAAACAACCCAGTGCTGTTGTCATCTCTATGGCTGTCACACAAACAGGTGTGACAAACTGGGCCCAGACCCCTGCGTGGCCGCCCCTTGGTGCAGCGCCCGAGTCCCCGATCTGTGGCGTTGGCCTCATAGCTCTTCCTGTCACTGGTACCTGTGTCCATGTCACCGCAGAGCTGGGCGGGTGGCTGGCGGTTCTCACCCACTGCTCGAGTCCCCACTGCTCCTGCAGCCTTTGCTTCCTGGGACCCAACAGGGATCTTGAGTGGAGGATTCCAGAAGGAAGGTGACATTCCGTGTGAAGGGTCACATGCACAAAGCACAGCTCCCTGCGCAAGTGTTCCGAGAAGTGCTTTGGGGACGGGTTGTGCTTACCAGCCACCCACAGGGCCTGTGGGCGTCGAGCAGAGCAGGGTCAGTCACAGAGCACTCACTGAATACCCTGCATGTGCTCAGAAAAGTACAGTGTGTCAGAGTTTATGAGAAGTACTGGCTGGGCATGGTGGCTCATGCCTGCATTGGGAGGCCGAGGTGGGAGGATCACTGGAGGCTAGGAATTCGAGACCAGCCTGGGCAACATAATGAGACCCCATCTCTACATAAAATTTTTTAAAATCAGCCGGGCGTGGTGGCGCCCACCTGTACTCCCAGCTACCAGGGGGCCGAGGCAGGAGCTCGAGGCTGCAGGGAGCTGTGATCCCATCACTGCGCGACAGAGCGAGACACTGTCTCTAAAAAACAAAAACCGAGAAGTACTATCTCTCATTGCTGCTGTAGGGCGCTCCGAGTCGAGCGCAGGTGTGTGTGCTGCGGAGGACAGGGCTAGTCAGGAGGCGAGGCTGCCCGGCCACCCAGAGCAGCCTTGCAGCCCAGAGGGCCGGGCCGGCCTCTGTCCCCTCCGCAGGCCGCGAGGGCTGCTCTCGAGGTGGCCCGCAGCCCCCGTGCCTGTGCTTGGGTTTCAGATCCCGAGAACGCGGAAGCGAAGCTCAGGGGCCTCTCAGGGAAGCTCGTGGACACCGCGTGCCGGGTGTGCCAGGCCTACCTGGGGCAGCGGGAGCACGAGGACCTCGACGTGCCGGAGGACGCTGCGGAGGACCTCACCGAGGACGAGTGGAAGGACCTGACCCAGCAATACTACTCTCTCATCCGGTGAGACGCGGCCTCGCGCGGGGCCCTCGGGGCACGCTGGGGACCTCTGGGCCTTGGTGGGCGTTAGGGCACCCGTCTGGATGCCTGAGCTGCTTTTGGACACTGGGGTGTCTGTCTGGGTGCTGGGGTGCCTGTCTGCGTGCTGGAGTGTCTGTCTGGGTGCTGGGGTGCCTGTCTGGGTGCTGGGGTGCCTGTCTGGGTCCTGGGGTGCCTGTTTGGGTACTGGGGTGCCTGCCTGCATAGTGGGGTACCTATCTGGGTTCTGAGGTGTCTTTCTGGGTTCTGGGGTACCTGTCTGGGTTCTGGGGTGTCTGTCTGGGTTCTGGGGCGTCTGTCTGGGTGCTGGAGTGTCTGGGTGCTGGGGTGCCTGTCTGGGTGCTGGGGTGCCTGTCTGGGTCCTGGGGTGCCTGTTTGGGTACTGGGGGGCCTGCCTGCATAGTGGGGTACCTATCTGGGTTCTGAGGTGTCTTTCTGGGTTCTGGGGTACCTGTCTGGGTGCTGGGGTGTCTGGGTTCTGGGGTGTCTGTCTGGGTTCTAGGGTGCCTTCTGGGTTCTGGGGTGTCTGTCTGGGTGCTGGGGTGCCTGTCTGGGTGCCGGGCTGTCTGGGTTCTGGGGTGTCTGTCTGGGTGCCGGGGTGTCTGTCTGGGTTCTGAGGTGCCTGTCTGGGTTCTGGGGTGCCTGTCTGGGTGCCGGGGTGTCTGTCTGGGTTCTGGGGTGCCTGTCTGGGTTCTGGGGTGTCTGTCTGGGTGCTGGGGTGCCTGTCTGGGTTCTGGGGTGCCTATCTGGGTGCTGGGGTGCCTGTCTGGGTGCTGGGGTGCCTGTCTGTGTTCTGGGGTGCCTGTCTGAGTTCTGGGGTGTCTGTCTGGGTAGTGGGGTGCCTGTCAGGTGAGGGGTGCCTGTCAGGTGAGGGGGTGCCTGTCAGGTGAGGGGTGCCCAGGCCCTCTGCTGCCTGTCCCGCCAGGCCGCTGTTGGCTGTCGAGAGGGTGGTGCTCCCCTTGGGGAGCCTTTGGAGGTGCCACCGCCTCGTGCCCCTGTCCAGCCCTTTCATGTCTTTGATCTCACTTGGACCCCACTTGAAACCAACAAGAAAAAGACTGTTGGGGATTTTATAAGATCTTTAAATGTTTGTAAATTAAGCAACACATTTAAAAATAACTCGTGGGTCAAAGAGGATATGACAATGGAAATTAGAAAAAATTTTACTGAATGAAAATTGAGATAAAATATTAAAACCTGTGAGGTTCAGCTAAGCAGTGCTTGTTGGGAAATTTACACCTTTAAGCATGCATTTCAGAAATAATAAAGGTTGAAAACCAGTTTCAGATGAAAATCTAGTTTCATCTCAAGAGAAAGAATAGAAAATTAATTCCAAAACTAAGCAGAAGGATAAAAATAAAAAATATAAGAGCAGAAATAAACTAGAAAGAAAGTACAATAAAGAAAAATCATTAAAGTCAAAAATTTTTAATTGATAAAATTGATAAACCACTACCAAATCTGATCAAGGAAAAAAATGAAAATGCAATTTACCAAATCAGAAATGGAGTGGGAACATCACACAGCATCCGAAGACATTAGAAAGATAATGAAAGGACATGGTGAACAGCACTGTGCCACCGATTTTGGCAATCAGGGTGACATGGACAAATTCTTTGAAAAACCCAGTTTGTTGAAACATGCTACAAAAGAAAACAGAAATTTTGAATAGTCTGTATTTTTTAAAGAAGTTAAATCTGTAATTTAAAAACTTTCCTACAAAGAAGAATCCAAGCCCATAGTGGCTTTACTGGTAAATTTTTCTAAACATTCAATAAAAAATTAATTCCAGGCTGGGCACAGCGGCTCACACCTGTAATCCTAGCACTCTGGGAGGCCAAGGCAGGAGGATCACTTGAGGTCAGGAGTTTGAGACCAGCCTGAGCAAGAGCGAGACCCCGTCTCTACTAAAAATAGAAAAAATTAGCCAGGCATGGTGGTGCACACTTGTAGTCCCAGCTACTCAGGAGGCTGAGGCAGGAGGATCGCTTGAGCCCAGAAGTGTGAGGTTGCTATGAGCTAGGCTGACGTCATGGCACTCTAGCGCAGGCAAGAGAGTGAGACTCTGTCTCAAAAAATAAATAAATAAATAAAAGTAAAAATAAAAGAAAAACAAAATTAGAGGACTTACGCGCCAAGCTTCCAGACTTACTCTAAATCTACAATAATTTAGACAGTGTGATACTGGGATAAGACAGGTAAACAGACCAATGTAACAGTAATTTAGACGTGTGATGCTGGGATAAGAGGTAAACAGATGAAGGTGACAGAACAGTCTAGAGATAGACCCTCACATGTGTGATCAGTTGATGGGAGATTGAGTTGCTACAATTCATCAGACGCCGGTTGGTCTTTTCACTAAATCGTGCTGAGCGGTCGGCATCCTTATGAAAAAATGTGCCTTGAATCCTGCTTCGTAAATACACAAAAATTAATTGGAAACATATCCTGTGATATGTGAAAGTTAAAAAAATGACCAGGCAAAGATTCCTCAAACAGATCACTAAAAGCACTAACCGTAATAGGAAAAAAAATCAACAAATTGCACTTTATTAAGAACTCTGTGTATCAAAAAACACTATAAAGAGGATGAAAAAGCCACAGAACCGGAAGGTGCGCCTAGGACATGTGCTGTATGGCCGACAGAGGCCTGAGAATCAGCAAGCGGAGACACGTCTGGGTGGAAAGTTCCAAGACTTGCACAAGCCCAGGGACAGGTGCGCACCGTTGTCGTCGTCACTCGTCGGGGAAGCGCAAGTTAAAGCCGCAGTGCGCAGCGCCACGCACCCGCCAGCGCGGCTGAAATGAAAGACACGTGGGGCCACCGGAGCTCCACACGCTGCCCTGGGGTGTAGTCGGCGTGTCCCCTTCACAAAGGCCTTTGACAGTTTCTTATAAATTTAGGCACCTGCGCACCCTAGGACCCGGCTATTCCACGCCCAGGGGGTTGTGCAAGAGAAATGGACGCACCCTCGCGAGGCCACCGCCTTCGCTGACAACGGCCCAAACCTGGAACCCGCCGACAGGCGAAAACGGCCGGCGCGCGACACCGGGTGGCCGATGCCGGGAGAGGCCGGACGCGGCGGAGCTGGCGCTGCGGATTCCAGAACGGGCAGAACCGCCCGCAGGGACAGGCGGTCCGAATGGTGACTCGTCAGTTCCCGTCGACCGGGGCGGCAGGCGACGACGCTTTGAGGACCCCGAAGCGGCCGTGTCTTGCTCTGGGGGGCGGCCCGTGAGCGCGCCCCGCGCAGGCCGGCAGACCGCGGTCTCGGGCGCGGCTGAGGCTCCGCGTTTTCTGAGGCCTCGGTGGAGGAAGTGCCAGGAGTCGCCACGAGGTGGCAGCACGAGACCCCACGCGGGCCCCTGCGGCTGCCCCATCCCAATCTCTCAGGAGGGGGACGCCGGTGACACTTCCCGGCCCCCGCCGGGCGGGTCTCTCCTGGCGCCCCCGAGTGCTTGGGACGGGCCGTCCTCACTTACTGCGGCTGGCGGGATGCCCAGCAGGGCGCCCGTGTCCATCCTCGGTGTCTGGTCCCTGCGGGGCGCGGTCCCCCTGGGGCTTTGCCGGCTGGTGAAGAGCCCCGCGCGCTCCCGGCCTTCTCTCTCCGAGCAGGCGCCGCGCAGGTTGTGCTGTGATGATGCCTGAACTTGCCATGGAGGGTGGTCCCGCCCACGCGCCCACCCCGCCGGGCTGGGGCCTTCCCGCAGGACGGCAGGCCCTGTCCTCTCTGAGCGAAGGTCACGGGAGCACCATGTCAGCAGGAGCTGGTCCCCTGGGGGCTTTGGCCGTGATCAGCATGGTGGACGTCACCGGTGTCCGGCCTCACGTACACCAGGACAGCCTGGGGCCAGTCTCTGCAGGCCACACAGGGATGTCACGGCGCTCCGTTTCCTAGCCAGGCCAAGCTGACCTGGGGTCAGATCTGGCATGGCGCTCACCACAGAGGGGAGGGCAGCTTCGTGTGGTGCTTGGCCAGTGCTGGCAGGTCACAAGCCTTCACAGGTCACCTCTGCCCTGCGCCCAGCCTGTCACTGCTGGGGCCACACCCCTCGAGCCCCTGCCCTGGCTCCACACAGTGGGGCCTCTCCCACAGCACCAGGGACACGCAGCCTCGAGTTCCCTGCATGCTGCCCTGCAGCAGGTGTGCGTGGGACACAGGTGTCCCGGGTCCCACAGGCTCTGCTCCTCTACCCCCAGCCCGGGCCACCGACATGGCTCGTGGCAGGTGGCCTTGGAACCCAGCTGGCCACGACCCCGTGCTGCAGCCACCTTGTCAGGAGGTCAGGGGTCCCGTGCCCACACCTTCCCACAGTGCTGGGTCTGCCCCCACATGGAGAGTCCGACGGGCCTGGGGGCGGCTGCCGTTGCTAGGATGGGCTTCCCTCCCCCAGGCAACACTGACGTACCCGGAGCTCTCGAAGCCACTGGAACAGTTGTACCAAGCCCTTTCCTTATTCCCTTAAATTATGATGACTTGAGTCAGGCCCACGGCCGCCATGACTCTGCGAAGCCACCAGCAGGGTCCTGGGGTCAGACTGACTGTCCAGCTTGCAGGACATTGAGCTGGAAGCTGATGGGGACACAGGCAGGCCGGGCACCAGGACCCGCCTGTGTCTACTGCAGTTGTCACAAGGCCCAGGCCTGGTGCTCCTCGGGGTGTGCGTGCCGGTCCAGAGCCACTAAGTGGGGTCCCTGTTGTTGGGTCATGTTCTCAGGGGTCCCCGTGCTTGGCAGAGCCGAGGTCCTGGCCTGCCCCAGCCCTTCTCCTCCGGGTGGGCCCTAGACCGACCTGGAGCCGCAGCGCCTGCGTGGTCAGCGGAGCCTCACGCACCTTCTGCATCTTGCTTTGTAGCGGCCACGCTTTCATCTCCAGTTCAAGAAATTACTTTTCGCAGTGCCAAGCTCTGCTGAGTAAAATCATGTCCGTGAACCCTCAGCTGGAGATCGACGGGCTGCGGAACGTCTGGATCGTGAAGCCCGCGGCCAAGTCCCGGGGCCGAGGTGAGTCCCCTGCCGCGGGCGCTGCCCGAGCGGGAGAGTTCACCACCGCCAGGGCCACTAGCCTGGTGCCAGCCAGGCCTCGGGGGAGGAACGAGGCGCAGGTGCCGAGGCTGCAGGCTCAGGACTGAGGTCCTGGGCGGTCCTGGGGGAAGAGGTGTCTTCACGGCTCATGTTCAGTCTCAAAGCTGGGTTCGGGTTTGCTAATTAATTAGGGTTCGTCATTTGTATTCATAAGTTAAACTGGTCTGTGGTTTTCCTTTCATATTGTCTTGTTCCACCTTGGCAACAGGCGTAGCCTCAAAGAGGGGTGGGGGGCTTTCATCTGGAGTAAGGCTGGCGTTCCCGTGCCTCGGGTTTACTCTAGAGCTCACCGGTCGATCCCAGGGCCTCTCTTGGGGGCAGATCCTTAACGCCTTTTACATTTATCTGTGGTTTCCTACCTCCTCCTCCTGAACTGCAGCTACCGCCGTATTCTCCTTTGTATTCCTAACGGTCAGTATCGTGTGTCCTATTTTAAACAAACAAACAGACAAACAAAAAACACACCCCCCTCCAAAAAAAAAAAAAAAACCCAGAACTTCAAGGTGGTTTTCTAATCTTATTCATGTTTCCAAAGAACCAACTTTTGGTTGTGTTTTTTCAATTTTCCTCAGCGATTTTTTCCATCTCATCTCTGACTTAGATGCTAAACTCTTTTATTTCCAATCTTTCTTGTGCAATAATAAAAGCTTTAAGTATGTGAAATTTCCTCTGAATATAGCTTTAGCTGCATCAACTTGTTTCTGTTACATAATGTTGTCATTTTCCTTGGTATCTAAGAGACGTTACTTTTAGTTTGGATATTGTTTGCCTCTTGAGTTATTTTGAAGAGTTTTGTTGGTTTTTTTAAAAATTCACAAGTGGTTAATTATTGTGTGATTTTTTAAAAAAAAATTATTAAAAAATGTATTGCATTCAGTCCTGAACATCTTCTGTCCTGAAACATTCTCTCCTCTGAGCATGGGCGGCCACACCCCGGGTTCCCTGCAGACTTCCAGGGCTCTTGCCGCTCTCCCGAGTGGCCCTGCCTGGCTGTGTGTGGCGGGCTCCGCCCTGGGCTCTGCCCTGAGCCCACGCCTCTTCCCCAGCAGCATCTGCCTCCCCTCGTCCATCTGGCCAGACCCTCCTCCCGCTCCAGACACCTGCATCCGCAGGGCCACTCCACGGACACCTCCAGCCACCCGTTCACAGCCGAATGCACCCCTCTGCCCAGTCACCGGCTGTGCCCTTCCCTGCTTGTGGCTGGCCCACACGTGTCGGCCGGGGGTAGCTTCAGTGGTTTGCAGCTGGATCCTAAGCTTTTGTTTCAGTCTGGCAAGGTCTCAACTTACTACAGTTGAAACGAAGTCTGGTATTTTTTTACGAGACTGTAGACAGGGCCCCTCCACCCCTGTATCGGTCAGGACAGGCCAGTGGTGCCACGTAACAAAAACAGCAAAGTCTCAGTGGCTGTTGGTGAGAGCAGCTTCTCTCTCACACCGGCCCTGAGGCTTCAGGGCTGTCACAGCAGTGAGAGTGGCTGGCACCTGATGCTGCAGCTCAGAGTGACGCGGGTGCTTCTGCCCACATTACTGGTCTCCATCAGTCAGGTGGACTGGATTTGGGTTTGAGGCTGGGAAATTGTAAAGCCACCTGCACCAGCAGAGGAGAGCCAGGTGGGGTGAAGGCCAGCGTCCCCTGTCCTGCTCCTTCCTGGCTCCTCCCAGCCACCCTGTAATGTTACCCCTCACAGGACTGTGAGGCCCCCAGTGCTCACCCCTCACAGCCCTTGGAAGACCCCTGCCCCTGCCTGGCAATTGCCCGGGGTCCGTAGAGCAGCCGCTGCTCCCCTGTTTGAACCACAGCCCGGAGCACAGCCTAGGGCTGCCTGCCTTTCACAGGTGCCTCTGTCCCCATTCCTGTCCCTTCACTGACCTTCGTTTCCCCTCTGGGGTCCTGGGTTGGCCCTGCTGGGGGAGCCTGGGGGGCAGCCTGCACAGAGCACGGCCGTCCCTGCCCAGCCCGGCCCCACCACGCCCGGGTCTGGCCTGAAGCTGTGCCCCAGGGCTGACTGGTGGCCTCTTGCAGACATAGTGTGCATGGACCGAGTGGAGGACATCCTGGAGCTGGTGGCCGTAGACCAGGCCCCCAGCAAGGACAAGTGGGTGGTGCAGAAGTACATCGAGACGCCCATGCTCATCTACGACACCAAGTTCGACATCAGGCAGTGGTTCCTCGTCACGGACTGGAACCCGCTGACCATCTGGTTCTACAAGGAGAGCTACCTGCGGTTCTCCACGCAGCGCTTCTCCCTGGACAGCCTGGACAGGTCAGCGGGGCGGGCTCCGCACCGTTGCCCTACACCATGAGAGCCACAGATGGGGAAACTGAGGCTGGGGAGGTTAATGGCCTCCCCAGGGGGCAGGCCCAGGCCCGCTGGCCTTCAAAGCCAGCACTCTACACCCCACGGTGTGTGTATCTTCCCCAGAAGATCTTAAAAGGCACCATTTGCCCCGAGCCTGCGGGTGTGGACGGCGTGGCAGCACCCTGGGCCCGAGAGCGGGGAAAGCAGGGCAGGGAGGGGCCGGGGCGCTGCGCAGGGGCTCGGGCACCCAGGAACGGGTGCCCAGGACTGGACGAATCCCCACCTCTCCGGGACCCCGAGTGTGCAGGGTGGTGAAAGGCTGTCTGTGAGCCTTCAGGAACCTGCTGTCCACACAGCAGAGTTACCGCCGGCCTCTCTGGGCTGAGGGCTTCCTCTGCCTGTTTCGTGGCCTTCACTCAGCCTTGGGGCTGGAGGCTCTAGACACCTGGGCTGGCGGGGGGGAGCTTTGCACGGAGTCAGTCAGAATGGGGGGGGGGCTGGAGGGAGTCAACTCTGCCCCCAGGCTAGAGGCTGCGGCCAAGCCTAGAGTCACACCCGCCAGGTGCCACCTGGAGCAGGGCTGGAGAGGAGCGGGCTGGGGGTTCTGGTCAAGTGGGCCTGGAGGAGGGGTCCAGGAGGAGCAAAAGGAGCTCCTGGCAGTGAGAAGCCCAGGGAGCCCTGCAGTCCGCACACCTGCCCCCGCCGGCCGGGAGGGGTGTGCCGGGCAAGTTTCACTCCCTCTCTGAGCTATTTCTCCATCTGGGACCGTAACACTCATCCTAGGTGACGTGAGATTCCCAGAAATCGTGTCTGAATGGGGCAGCCCAGTGGCATGTACTGACAAAATTAAATAGTTAAATGTCAGCATTGTAGGTCCATAACCCTAAGACCACTATTTTTATTTATATCATTAAATGTGAAATGTCTGATTTCCAATCAATAGTGTAGTTTATTCTATCTCAAACAAAAAGCAGTGCTATTTAAACAAAGTATGAGCCTAAACTACGGACACAGTTTTGCCATCTTAACGGTAGCTTGTTCATGCTAGCAGTAAAGAAGCCTGGAGAGCCAGTGGCGATGAAATCTTGAAAGGCGTTTCCCACAGCTAGTTGAGAATTGAATATTTTTCCTTGCAAGAAGTGGTCCAAAGCCTGGAAGAAGTGGTGGTCAGTTGGTGTAAGGTCTGGTGAATATGGTGGATGACAGAGAGTTTCTGAGTACAGCTGCTGTAGTTTGAGCAGAGTTGTTTGTGCGACATGTGGTCAAGGTTGTCTTGTAAGAGGATTGGCCTGGACTATTGACCAATCTCAGCTGCTTACTTGCAAGCATCCTCATCATTTCACCCAGCTGGTTGCAATAAACATCCGCTGTAACTGATTGACCAGGTTTCATGAAGCTGTA
Organism: Lemur catta; assembly: GCF_020740605.2. NCBI lineage: Eukaryota > Metazoa > Chordata > Mammalia > Primates > Lemuridae > Lemur > Lemur catta. Next base: position 882,196 of record NC_059133.1, read on the forward strand.
GTGGATAATACCAGCACTGGACCACCAAACAGACTCCATTAGCTTTTTCTGATGAACATTTGGTCTTGATCTGTGTTTCGACACTTCATCTGTATCCGACCATTGTGCCGAACGCTTGCGATTGTCAGAAAGAATCCATTTTTCATCACATGTCACAATACAGCATAGAAGTGGTTTGCCTTTATGTCATGACAGCAAAGAAAGGCAAGCTTCCAGATGATTTCTCTTCTGATGCTCATTTAATTCATATGGAACCCATCTACCCAGCTTCTTTACCTTGCCCATTTGTTTCAAATGGTCCAATATTGTTGTAATAGTAACGTCAAACCTTTCTGCTAATTCATGCGTAGGTTGAGATGGATGCACTTCCACTACAGCTTTCAGCTCATCATTATCCACCATGGTCTCAGGTCTCCCACATGGCTCCTTTTCAAGAATAAAATCACCAGAATGGAACTTCTCAAACCATAGACGTACTGTGCATTCATTAGCCACATCCTTCCCACACACTTTGTTGATATTTTGAGCTGTCTGTGCTGCATTGGTTCCACGGTGGAACTCATATTCAAAAATAACATGAATTTTTGACTTATCCACAGTTTCACAAAAATTTCTCTAAAAAAAAAATGTGGGCCGGGCGCGGTGGCTCACGCCTGTAATCCTAGCACTCTGGGAGGCCGAGGCGGGCGGATCGTTGGAGCTCAGGAGTTCGAGACCAGCCTGAGCAAGAGTGAGACCCCGTCTCTACTAAAAATAGAAAGAAATTATATGGACAGCTAAAAATATATATAGAAAAAATTAGCCGGGCATGGTGGCACATGCCTGTAGTCCCAGCTACTCGGGAGGCTGAGGCAGGAGGATCGCTTGAGCCCAGGAGTTTGAGGTTGCTGTGAGCTAGGCTGATGCCACGGCACTCACTCTAGCCTGGGCAACAGAGTGAGACTCTGTCTCAAAAAAAAAAAATGTGAAAGATAAATCAGAAGCCAAAATGTGCACTTGAAAGACTGAGGATGCACCTTCACAATAAACATAAAACAAGATGTGTCAAAGTGAAATGTTAGGAATACAACTGTCAAACTTAGCACCTAAGGGCATCGGACATTTCATACTTAATCTAATAATTTTCAAAACTCTCTCCTACGTGCTGATATCTTTTCTCTTCACCTACCTTCCAGTGGACATGTAACCTGTGCACAGTCTCAGGGTCGGGCTCACCCCTGAGCAAGAGGGAAAATTCCCAGCCCAACAGCACCTGCCTGACACTTCTACGGCTTAGCTGGAAATGGCCTTGACCATATACATAGTATTTTATAATCTCCTAAAAGATGTTAGTTGTTTTAAATCCTGTTTAGATTAAGGCAAGAGTGTAAATAAATTAACTGAGAGTTTTAGCTGGGTGACTCTTTCTCACCTTGTCCCACCAGATCAGCCCTTTGAGGGCCAGCGTCCCTATTGCCAAATGCAGATGGGGAAACCGAGGCGTGCGGAGGTTGTGACTTGCCAGAGGCCCCTAGTTGGTGGCCCTGGGGGGTGATACAGTCCCTGGTGTCCCCCAGGCTGGACTGAGGGCTGTCCTAAGGCTGCTTCCACGGGGGCCCTGCGTGGGGGTCCTTGGGCAGGGCTGGCCCTGGTGGCCGATGCGCCCCGTTGCCTTGCAGCGCCATCCACCTGTGCAACAACTCCATCCAGAAGCACCTCAAGAACGACAAGACCCGCAGCCCCCTGCTGCCGGGGTACAACATGTGGACGAGCTCCAGGTTCCAGGAGTACCTGCAGAAGAGGGGCCGCGGGGCCGTGTGGGGCAGCGTCATCTACCCAGCCATGAAGAGGGCCATCACCAACGCCATGAGGGTGGCCCAGGACCACGTGGAGGCCCGAAAGAACAGCTTCGAGCTCTATGGCGCCGACTTCATCCTCGGGAGGGACTTCAAGCCCTGGCTGATCGAGATCAACTCCAGCCCCACCATGCACCCCTCCACGCCGGTCACGGCCCAGCTGTGCGCCCAGGTGCAGGAGGACACCATCAAGGTGGTGGTGGACCGCAAGCTGGACCGCAACTGTGACATCGGCAACTTCGAGCTCTTGTGGAGACAGGTGAGCGGAGCATGCGCCCCTGCCGGGGCAGTGAGTGGTCAGGTCCGCTGGGTGGGCTTGGTGGCCGCCCTGTGCTGCCGGCGCTGCTGCTTCCAGCTCAGAGCTGCAGGCCGCGAGCCCCGCCAGCCCCGCCAGCCCCGCCAGCTGCAGGGGACACGGACCCTGTTCTGGGAGTCGGGGAACATGGCCTTGGCCGCTGGGACGTGTGCAGGTCGGAGTGGCCACCTTGCTCTCCCGTCGGGCTCAGCCACCTCCCTGGAGCCCAGGAGGGGCTTGCTCCAAATGCCACTGGCCTCGGGGGTCCAGCCTTCCCGTCTCCTTCCCAGGAGCCCTCCCTCCTCAGGGTCTGTCCCTGCAGGGCTGGGTGGTGGCTTTGCCTGGGTGGCTGGCGGGTGGGTCTAGCCCTGGCCTGGAGACGCGCAGGGCGTCCCTGAAGGCGGGACCCCGGGGGTGCTGGCCCCTCAGGAAGGGAGGCGATGCCTGTCTTCCCAGGCCGCGAGGGCGCGGGCAGGACCTGGGGAAGGGTCCCGGGCTCACCCCCGAGGCGGGCCGGGCTGCCTGCCCCGGCCCCGCGGACCCCGCGGCGCGGCCGCCGCCCCAACCGTGCCCTCCCGCGCAGCCCGCCGTGGAGCTGCCGCCGTTCGGCGGGGCCGACCTGCGCGTGGAGGGCGTGGGCGTGAGGCAGGCCCGCAGGCTGGTGCTGCCCGTCTCCAACTTCAGCGTGGCATCTGCGCTCGGGGACGTCCCGCCGCTGAGAGTACGGGGCTCGCCGGCCTCGCCTGACGCAGCCCGGACACCCGCCCGCGCGCCCCTCGCGCCGGACCCGAGGCCGAGGGACGAAAAGGGACATCCCCGCGCGCTGCCCTTGCCCCCGCCGACGCCGCAGAGGAGCTGTGGCGCGAAGCCCCGGGAGATACCGGAGCTCGTCGCCTGCCGCTGCCAGCTCGTAGGCGCCAAGGGCCCGGCCGCCGGTCTCGCCAAGGCTCCAGCCGCCCGACACCTGGACCTGCCCGCGCTGGCGCCCCTGGCGCAGGGGGCCCTGCCGCCGCCGCCCCGAGCTCCAGGTGAGCGCCGCCCCTCTGCCGGGGGCCACCTGCCCTCCAGCCCCCAGGAGGACGCCTGGCCGCGACCTCTAGGGCTCCGGTCCCCAACCAAGGGTGAGGCCAGTGAGAAACCAGCCATGTGTCGCTGCCTGAGCTCCACGCCCCAAGCCCGCCTCACCTTGCTCCGCTGCAACGTGAGACTTAGGACCCCCCCACAGCAGGAGGTGGGGGGCGGGGAGCCAAAGCCTCACCTGCATTTACAGCAGGTCCTGCCCCTCACAGCACCGCTTGGGCTCCGCCCACCCCCCCCCACAGGGAAAGTATCTTCCATGAAACCGTCCCTGGTGCGGTAAAGGTTGGGGACCACTGCTCTAGGGCCAGGCCTGAGGAGGGCTTGGGACTGGGGATGGGTATCCTGACCCTGTGGCCTGAGCTTGGAGCAGGGATGGGACACGGGGGCCCCATCCTGGGCCCTGTGTCTCGGGTGGTGCCTGCCAAGGTGGGCCGGCCGCTGGGAGTCAGGTGGGGGGGTCTCCGCCATAGGACCAGGTGGGTGATGCCTTGGTCTCAGGACCTCCTGGGGTGTGGTGCGCATCGGGGAGTTTGAATCAGAGCGTTGGAACAGCCAGGCACCCGGGACAAGCCAGGCGGGGCGCAGCCGCTGGGCTCTTCTTCAGTTTTGGAGGGTTCTGAGGGAGCTGCCCCCTGTGTGGCACAGGAGGGGTGTGGTGCCGGCCCTGTCTGCACCCAGCGGTCCCCACGTGCCTGGCAGTCAGCGGCGGCCAGAGCGTGTGTGGTGAGAAGACACAGGCGGACCCCGGCCCACCTTGTTCTTGTTCTGCCAAATGCACTCGCCCCCCAAGCAGAATATCCCCATCTGCTGTTCCCTCCACCTGGGCGAGCTCTGTGTCTCTCTGTCTCTCTGTCTCTGTGTCTCTGTCTCTCTCCCCCTCCAGATTGTAAGCCGGGGCAGGGGTGCCTACTTCTGTTTTCTCCACTGCATCGGCAGCACCTGGGACCGTGCCTGGCACACAGCAGGTGCTCAGTGTTTGCTGGCTGCCCCTAGAAGGCTCCAGCAGGTGGAGCATTAGCTTTCCGGGCTGGCGGTGCCCGTGGGGGACTTCGCTGACCCTGCCCATCCGTGAACCCCCCCCCCCATGTGGGCACCTGCCAGGTTTTTGCTCTTACGGAAAATCATCTCTGGGACACTGTGGAGGGGTCGGCAGGTGCACACAGCCTCGGCGTAACTAGGCGTGTTGGCTGCCTCACACCGTACCACAAACCGGGGGGCTTCAGACAGTAGAAATGTCTCTCCCGGCTCTGCAGGCCAGAGGTCCGAAGTCCGTGTGTCGGCAGGGCCGTGCTGCCGAGGGCTCTCGGGGAAGGCTCTCCGTGCCTCTTCTAGCCGCCGGTAGCCACCGAAAGGCCCCGGCATCCTGCAGCCTCTGCCCGCATCCCCACACGGCATCTTCCCTCTGTGTGTCTGTGTCCAGATCTTTCTCTTCTAAGGGGGACATTGGTCACTGGGGGCCATCCCACTGCAGCATGACCTGGCCACTGCTCACATCTGCAGAGGCCCTGTCTCCAAATAGGTCGCACTGACCGGTTCCCAGTGGACATGAATCTGGGGGACACCCCCAAACAGGTGTTGCAGTCTGGCCAAGGGACGTGCTGACTTGCACTTTGACAGCAGCCCGGGAGTGGCCGTTGCTCCCGTCACGGCCAGCACGTGGTGTCGGCAGGTGCCCTGGTGTTGGCCTCTCTGGGGGTGCAACGTGCTGCTTTGCATTTTTCCACATACTGAAGACGTGTGTTGGCCATGTAGGTTCTCCCTCCTGAAAAGTGGCTGCTCAGGTCTTTTGTCAGCTGTCCCTAGAGCCACGGGTCTCTCTTCCCCGTTTGCGGGACTATTTGTCCCGGACTCTGTCCCTTTTCAGCGGACTGTGCTGCAGGTACCGTCTCCCACTTTGTGACTTTTCTCCTCCCGCCACCGTGGTGTCTTTGATGTACAGCCATCTCCACTTTCCTAAAATCAGAGTGACCCACCTTCCTCTCTGTGGCTGGTGATTTTTGTGGCTTGCTCAGGAATGTCCTTATTCTGAGGTCGGGAAGGTTCCCGCCGTGGTGTCTTCCAGAAGCTGCTCTTCATGCCTAGGTCTGCAGGTGCACGTCGGTCTCCTAGAGCGGATTTGTCGTGTGGGTGGGACAGTGTGATTTTTCACGTGGGCACCCGACAGGCCCCATGAGAAAGCCGCTCCCCACTCGTCTGCAGGGCCCCTCGGCGGCATACGCAGGGCTGTCTCTGGACCCCAGAGTCATGACAGTGGCTCCCCATCCAGGATCTTGTGGTTCGACCTCACTCCTCTTCATCTGGATAACCGAGAGCTGCGGCCCCTTGTCCCGCGTGGAGTCTGCTCTCCTGTCCTTCCTGCTGCTAACTTAGCCCTTGACGTGATGGATGCGGACAGAAGACGTGAGACTCCTGGGTTGGAGACAGAGGACTTTGTCACTTGTGGCACATCAGGTCTGAGTTGGTCCCAGAGTGGCGCCGTGTGGCCCCGAGCTTGGTGGGTGCCGACTGAGGAGCTTTGAACGTGGGGAAGTTGCTGCTCCTGTCGCAGCCTGCGCCGGCCCCGGAGGGAACCAGCTCCTCGACTCTCAGCGTCGCTCTCCACCAACTCCAGTCTCTCTGGTGGCCCTGAGAGGTGGCCCAGCTAAGGGGTGGCAGGGCCTGGCATTTGGTACACCTTGAAGGACACCTGTGCCCCTCGGGCTGCAGAAAAGAACCAAGGAGACCATCCCTCCCTGCACAAGTTATCCACACGCACGCACACACACACACACACATTCCACTCACACACCACATACAGAGACCACACCAACACACACACACACACACACCACATTCCACTCACACACCATATACACAGACCACACCAACACACACATACACACACACACACACACACACACACGCTCCCCCCACACACACACATACCACATTCCACTTACAGACCACACACCACACACACACCACACATTCCATACACACACCACATACACATACACACACACATTCACCATACGAGGTGGGACAGGGCAGTGTTGCTGCATCGATACACATGGAAGGCGACGGGGTGACACACGCAGTGGCCGCTGGTCCGTAGCATTTAGAATCCCGCGGGGCAAACTGTGTCCCCCCCCTGGCAGCAGGGACTGCGCAATGATGCCCCGGTGCCGCTCCCGACGGCTGCCTGCCCACCTTCCCGGCAGGACTTCTTCCTCCGTCGCCCTCCCCGGCCTCATCCGAGGCAGAACGTGGAGAATTTGCTCTTCTCGGGACTGAGCGGTTTTCTCCGCCTGCTCCGCTTAGGACACTGGGCTCAGAGGTCGCACAGCACGGAAGTCCTTGGTCCGGGCTCACAGCACTTCTGCCAGCGTGACTCTTCCAAAAGAAGATTTAAGGTGTTTCATTCCAACCGAGTCTGCGTACCAGAATCCACCCCATGATGCTTTCCAAGACTCGTCTCTCTCTAAACTCAGCCACAGGTACCCGGGCTGTCTGGCTCTTCTGTGGCAAAGTCTGTGGCTGCCATTCCAGGTGCCGTCCTGTCCTGGGGGGACCTCCTGGGCGCCGCTTGTGTCCCTCCTGAGTTCCTAACAGAGCGTGAGGCCGCCACCCTCGCCTTGGTTGCCCACCGAGGCCGGCCTTTGCCTAAAGCATTTCTCAGTTTTGCCTTTCCCTGGACTGAGATGAGAACTTGTTTGATGCGTCAGGTCTGCAGGTTCCAGTATTTCCGGGCTGTCTGCGTCCCCTCAGCTCTGCCAGATCTTTCCCGAGCTCACCTCTTCCCTGCACACCCGCCAGGTTCTTCTGGAGCCTCAGCCGAGCAGACGCGCGGGACTTCCATGCGCCACTCTTGGCCTCAGATTCGCAAGAAGGACGTGGGACGGGGACACAGCCGGCCCGCAGGGCACATGGGGTCCTCACACGCATGCGCACAGCCGTGCTCATTGCCCTCAGGTGCTGTCACCTCCCGGACGCCCACTCAGGCTCGAGGGGGCGAGACTGCTCGCCCAGACGCTAATGTCCCTCCTGCAACAGCTCCACAGGCAAGGCCAGCAGGGGACACGCCCCGTCACAGGGTCACTCGGGAAGGCCAGCGGCTTGTCTGTCCCGATGTGTTCTGCCCACCAGGGGTCACTTTTGCTGTGAGCAGTGTTGCCCACCAAAGTGGTTTCTGTGCACGTTTGTCTTGTTACCAGCGGGAGAGCCGGAGGATTAGCCTGATGCCAAGTTCTCTGCAGATGGGGAAAGGTTTTGTCAGCCTCTATGCAAATGCACCAGCTTGTGCCGCCAGCGCTCTGCCTGGGAGCCCACTGCCCTGCGGCCAATCTGTTAGCATCAGGTAGAATTTCCGCCTTCCGAGTCCCCACACACCACAGTTTAACCTGGAGTTTTGCCACCACCTCACATAGGTCTCCCTTCTCCCAGAGCTATGGCAGCATTTCCTTGCCACCCACTGCGGGTGCCGAAGCCAGTGCTGCAGGTCTGAGGCCTCCGCCGTGCGCATGGGTCAGGTTTCTCTTGCATTTGCCTTGCACAGAGGACAGCTCCCGCTGTGCACACATGACACGTCTCGGTCACGTCTCGCTCAGCAGGGACGAGCTGGGCACGCTTCCCGGCCACCAGGTGGGTCAGGCCAGTGCCACGTGACCCTCGTCCCCAGGCCAGGGGCTGCACGGGGCATGTTTGTTCCCTGAAACCCAGCCAGCCACAGCTCGGAGCCTTTGCTGCAAGACGCCCGTGGGTGACAGTGGGTCACCTGGCCGTGGCCACTGCGGGACAAGGAAGCACACTCTGTGCCAGCAGCTCCGTGTGCATGTCAGAGTCGGCTTGTCCACTTGGAAAGCCAAACTGCGGGGATTTGGACTGGGACCACCTCGAATCTGCAGACTGCCTTGGGGAGAACCAACGTCTTTTTCTATATTGAGTCTCTCGAACCGTGGTCAGGATCTACCCTGTTTGATTAGGTCTTCAATTTCCTCAGTGGTGTGTTGTGGTTTCAGGGTAGAGGTCCGGTACATTTTTCGTTAGAGTTTTCCCTTGGTATTTGTTGGTTTTTAATGCCGAGTAAACAGCGTATCTTCACCCTGTGCTGTGAGGGCGTGACCCGCATGCAGTGAAGGCAGATTGCAGGTGGACGAGCCCGACGAGTCTCACACGCGTTGCACCTGTGTGACCACCAGGATCACGCTAAGGACATCCCCACCCCTCCCTGCTTCCTCGCGCCCCTCCAAAGAGACAGTCACCATTCGACTTAAGTCGCTGGACATTTGATTGTTCTTATACTTCTTGCAGGAGTAATCAGAATGTGTGTCCTTCTGTGTCTGAGATGCAGCTGCTGCCATGTGTGCCAGTCCCATGCTCTTTCTCCTTCCTGAACAGTGTCCCCGCATGGGTGTGCCGTGTCCCGTGTGGGTGTCCCGTGTCCCCATGTGGGTGTGCCGTGTTCCCGCGTGGGTGTCCCATGTCCCCGCGTGGGTGTACTGAGCTGTCCAACCTGCTGTGATAAATAAAGCTGCTCTGACCATTCCTGTGTGAGTGTCTATGTGGACACGTCCACTCGGGTCTTGGCCCTGTGCCCAGACGTGGCATCACTAGGTCATGACAGTGCTGAGATTTCACGTTGGCGTTTCCACCACACCTGCGACATCTTGCTCTCCTGGCCGCAGCGTGAGCTCCGGTTGCTCCACATCCTTGCCAGCACTGGGCACTGTCAGACTTTGCATTTTAAGCCATTCGGGTAGGTGCAGCGGCATCTCATGGTGGCTTTCATTAGCATTTCCCTGATGACTAGCCGTACTGAGTACTTTTTCATGTGTTTATTAGCTGTTCAGGTATGTTTCTTTGTGAAGTGCTTTAAGTGTTTCTCCCATTTTTAAATCAGGTTGTTTGTCTTTTGGTTATTGTAGTGGGTTTTATGTATTCTGTATGTTCAGTTGTCAGAGACGCATATTGGGAATATTTTCTCCCAGTCTGGGGTTGGCCTTTTTGCTTTCTGAGCGATGCCTTTTGAAGGGGAGAACTACTTTGCGAAGTCCAGTTGATCAGTTTTCCCGTGTGCCTAGTGCTCGGGCATCCTGTCTGAGATACCTGTGCCTGCCCCGACGTCATGAGGATGCTCTTCTGTGTCCCCTCCTAGAAGCTCTGTGGTTTGACTTTCACATTTTGGTCTGTGAGGCATCTTGAATGAATGCTGTAAAAGTGAGTTACACAGCCTGGGTCGTTCTTGCTGTGCCCAACTAAACCAGAGCTGAGGGGCTGGGAAACACTCAGGGCACGCAGCGCCTGCCCCCAAAATTAAATTTCCCACAAGCCCGGCCAGTAAAGCAGCCTGCTAGGATCCTACGACCAGTAGCTGCGGACATTACCACTGTGACTCTAAAACTGGTTTTACCCACCGTCACTCACCAGTCAGAGCTTGCTGGCACCCAAAACCGCACGAGTGCAGTGAAATTCATTTCAAAATAGTGTGTAGCTTTTCTCCTTCCAATAAACTCCAACGTTCTCCTTGTTCTTCAGACATACTGAAGACCACCTGGTCTGCGTGTGCCCCACATTGCAATTCATGCTTCCCAGGTAAAACACTGAATTTAGAGGTTTGTCTCTGTATTTAACCTAGTGTGCGGGGGTCAGGGTCCGCTTCGTTCTCCTGTGGACGTCCAGGGGTTCCGGCATCCTTTCCCCCACAACCTGCTCGGGCGTCTTTGTCCAAAACACACTCTGGCGAGCGCATTCTGCAGTGTCCCTGCTGCCCCATCCACCTGTTCACCTGCACTGATGTCAACCCCGCACCACCTCAGCGATCCTAGTTTTGAAATGTGATAGCGTAAGTTCTTTGTTTTGAAGAAAAATTTTGTTTCTTCTTCAAAATTGTGTTGGCTCTTGTATGTCTTTTGAATTTGCATATAAATTTTAGCATCAGCTTGTCAGTTTCTACAAAAAGACCTTTTATTGGGATTGCATGAAATCAATAGATCATTTTAGGGAGAACTGGCAGTCTACAATAGTGAAGCTTCCGGTCTCTGCACATGATCTCTCTCAACATTTATGTAGGTATCTTTTAGTTTCTCTACGCAATGTTTTTTGCTTAGGTAGTTTTCATTAAATTTATTCATAGGGATTTGATGTATTTTTGATACTTTTATACATTTATTTTTATAATTAAATGTTGACACTTTCATAAATGGTATTTGAAATTTTATTTTCCAATTGTTCGTTGCTCAAATGTAGAAAATGCGATTGTTTTTGTACATTGACACTGTATTCCAAAGTGCTGGCAAAGTCATTTCTTGGTTCCAGTAGCTCGTAGATGCCTTTGTGTTTTCTACATAATCACATCACCTGCAAATATGTTCCATTTACTTCTTCCTTTATGATCTTTATGCGTTTTGTGTCTTATTCTTGCTGCATTGCACCAGCTGGGACCCCCAGTGCTGAGGGAGCAGGGGTGCTCAGCTGTGGTGTTGGCTGTAGGTTTTTCACAAACACGTTATCGCTGGAGGAAGTTCCCTTCTGTCCTAATTTGCTAAGAGTTGTTTTGGAGGTTCTGTTTTTAATCATGACTGGCATTGAATTTGTCAGGCGTTTCCCGGCATCTGCTGGCAGTCGTGTGGGGTCTTCCCTGTTCTGTTGCTGTGCTGAGTGGCACCGACTGATCGTGACCGCGAAGTCAGCCCCACGCCCCTTCTCCAGCGTTTCCACCTCTGCAGGGCTGACGTCTCCGTCCTTACCTCCCACACTGGGCACTGTGCCTTCCTCCCGGCCCCTCTGGTCAGTCTCACCGCAGACCCTTTATTTTCTACTTTAATGGAATCTGAACACTTTTGAAATGTAGCATTTTTGGTATCATTCAGTTCAATATTTTCTAATTTTCATTACAATTCATTCTTTGATCCCTCAATTATTTAGAAATTGGTTTCCTGTAAGTGCACTGGCATCAGGTTTTATAGTTAGCTTTTTTCCCATTAGCTTAATTGTGTGTTTCTCAGAGACCACTGTTCATTACTTCAATACTCAGAAATCTGTTGTGAGTTGCTTTATGTGATCAATTTTTGTAAATGTTTCTCAATGTGAATAATGTGAAATTCTGAAATCGTTGAGCATAAGTTGGGGCAGATTTGTTTATTGTGTTGTTGAAATCTTTCATTTTTTTATATTGGTTTTTTGTGTCTGCTTGTTCTATGAAAGAATCTTTGGGGATGCATCAGGGTTTTTTTTGTAATTCTGTCAATTCCACTTTAGATTTTTTAGCCTCTGCTACTAACTTTATTAGAATTTGCCTGTTATATTTTTTCTTTCATCATTCTCTAATCTTATGTTTTAGATATTTTTCTGGATAAAATTCCAAACTGACGATGGTTTTTTAACCAGTGTATTTGACATTTACATTTAATGTAATTTTACATATACATGGATTCTACGTGAATCTATTGCTGCATAACAAATCACTCCAAAACAGAGTGCTTAAAACAACAAACATTTATCATCCCACACGGTTTCTGTGGGTCGGGAATGCAAGAGCGGCTTACCTGAGCGGTGCTGCTTCAAGGGGGCTCCTGAGGACCAGCCAGGGTGTCACTGGGCTGCCTCACCCGAGGGGACCCACACCACGAAGCACTCACACATGGCTGGGGGTGGGCCCCGTGCGGGGCTGCTTGGGTGTCCTCTCAACGTGGCGCAGGCTTCCTCCAGAGAGAGAGATTTGAGAGAGACCACTGGAATCATCTGTCTCTGTAGCCTCGCCAGAGACGTCACATGCCACCGCTGCTGCCATGTTCTATTGGTGACACAGCGTGGGGGTGTGTGCACAAGTGCATGAGTGCCAGGAGGTGGGGGTCACAGGGACGTCTTGGAGCCCGATGGCCACAGTATTCACCATCGGACTTCATTTAATTTTTGTTGACCTAGTCCATTCTCTGTTCCTTTTTCTCTCTGTTCTTGCCTTATTTTTGATTGATTCTTTTTCTCTCATTTCAGTTTTTCCCTCTTCTGGTGTGGAGGTTACACGCGGTTTCTGATCTTTTAGTGGCTGCCCCAGCATGACTGCTTGCACACTTACCTTATCCGAGTCTAAAGTAAGGAGGACCCCACCCACATCCACCCAGAAAACACCACTTGAGGCTCAGAAAACTGAAGTCCCCACTCCTGACTCACCGCTATTGTCGGGCGGTTTAACGGTGTTATTTAAAACTCTGCCAGACTCTCTTCTCCCTGCTTGTGCGCAGTTTTCCAGACTCACCCGCACACACTCCCCTCCACCCCGTCTCCTCCCGCGTCCCAGACCCGGCGCGGAGGCACGCGTGTTCCACTGGCGTCGGCATGCCAGGGGGAGGCACGGGCGGTCCCCACTCAGATGGGCTTTCGGTCTGTGCGTGTCTTTTCCATACTCAGTGACAGAGTGTCTCTGCGGGAGGAGTCCAGGGAGGAGCCACTTTCTTCTGCGCATTGAAGGTGCCCCTCGTCCTCCCCTGTCACCCTGTGTACCCTGTCCCGGGTGAGCCCCTGTCTCATGCCCTGCCTTCAACGCTGTTTTAGTACGGTGCCGTTGGGTGTGCGATTTTAATTTTATTTATTTAACTGGGAATTCTTTGGACTTCTTTGACCTGCGTGTAGGCATCACTCGTCAGTTATGGGGTCTCTCAGCCGCCATCTCTTCAAACATCGCCCCGCCACGTTCTGCCTCCTGCCCCTGCAGTTCAGGCTGAACGTTGCTGAACCCTCCGGCTCTCTCTCCCTAGATCTGGATCTCGCACGGATCAGTCTGACTTACTGGGGTCCCTGAGCCGCGTGCCGGAAACGCCTCCTGCCTGTCTGCTGCTCGCTCTAGAATGCTCGCCGTCCCCGGACGTCGTGGCTTCAGTCGCTATAGCTTGCATTTGTGGACATTCTAGTTTTTAATACAATTATTTGGTGATTCTTTATAGTTTCTTTTCTGTGCCTATAATTTCTAAATGGCGTCTGAAATCCTGTAGCGCCTTTGTACCATCTGACGCTGCCGGGTAATCCCGACCGTGGAAGGCTTTGTGCCTGCGCCGGAGCCACCACTCACGTGTTGCCGTGAATGGCGCATTTTCTTTAAAAACTGACTGTGGGGAATCTTTGCGTCCCTTCCACAGGCAGGTGCCTGGCTCCAGAGCGTGGCCTTGCCCTCTGCCGCGCCCCAGGGAGGACGCCTCAGGCCCACTCCAAACCCACAGCCCAGGGTCCTGGGCGGTGCCCCCAGCCCCGTCCCGCCCCACAAGGCTGGTCCGCAATTTCCTCACAGGCCCCCGGGGCGGGGCAGGTGGGGAAGGTGCGTTTTGATTCGCCCTTGCACCGAGGGGGTACCCCTTGGGAGTTGCTGCTTTACTGGGGGGCCTCCTACCCCTCTTGGGGACGCTCTCCTGTCCCCACTGGCCATGAGGCCTTGCAGCCCAGAGCTGCAGGTGGGCCTGGCTGGCAAAGCCTCAGAGTGGGGGGCTTCCAGGCTCTGGTTCTTTGGGGCTCCATCTCCCAGGGGCCCACCTTCCCCTGGCTTGGACCTGATCATTCCTGACTATTTTGCCAGCTTTTTGTTGCTTTCAAGAAATGCTTGTCCTATTTTATGCCCCATTTGGTTGTTTTCCCAGGAGGGCTGGTCTGGACCCCAGCCCCACCCCCACTTCAGTGCCTCTGCCCACGTCTGTGCTGGGGCCAGGCCCCAGGCCCCCCGCCTGCTCCCTCAGAGGGCCCAGGCCCCTCACTGCTGGTGTGGACAGCTGGCGGGAGCTCTGTTCATGCAGCACAGACACAAGGCAGGACCCGGCCTCAGACACCCCCTCCTCTCCTCTGTGGCAGCCCAGTTCCTGCTCGAGGCTCCAGGAAACTGTGGACTGCTTTGCTCAGGTGCTGGGGACCCCACCCCACACAGACCCCCACCCCATGGAAGTGACTCAGCCTGGGAGTTTGCAGTGGGTGCCCCTGCCTACAGGCTCCGGCTGGAGAGTGTCCTGCTTGGCAGCTGGGAGAGCCTGGGAAGCCCCCACACTCCCTCCTGGGCCCTGGGAACCTCCTGTCCCTGCCCCGGCCATCCTTCCAAGCCTAGGCAGCTTGAGGGCTGACTCATGAGCCCCAGCACATAGGGGGGCACAGGCTCACCCCACTCTCCGAGGAGGGCTGGCCACAGACCCCAGGGCAGCTGCAGGGCGAAGGCTGTGAAGGGGCCACACGGCTGTACCTGTTGGCCTTGCCTCACCCGGGATGCTCCCAGGAGCCACGAGAATGTCCTCGTTAAGCAGCAAGCTCCCACACGTGGGGCGTGGCCCACTGGTGGCCAGCCTGGCAGGGTACAGCCCCCGCCCACCCTCTCCCATCACAGCGGTCACCTCAGAGCCCACGGAGGACAGGACACTGCCTGACCACACGATGCCTGGCCTGAGGCCAGCTCTGTCCAGCAGCGTCTGGGGCTCCAGCAGCCCCGGGGCCCTGGGTGACATCTGACTACAGGCCGGGGGCTGCGGTCTCACAGCTCCACCGGGAACCCCCAGACCAGGCCCACCTCCGAGGCATCTGCGTGCTGGGTGGCCAGCAGGGGTGTCCCCTCACACAGGGCCAGGCTCCCGGTCGCTCTTGGAGCACCCAGTGTCTGCACTCCAGTCTGCTCCCTGCCCCACCTGGGGGCCTGGCCCCATCTTCTGGCATCCGGCCTGTGCCCACCGCCCGTCTTGGTCCCGGTGCAGTGCGGACAGGTCCTCAGCACCAGGGGTCTGAGCCCAGGTGCACAGGGTGCTGGCGTGGAGGCCGCCCTTTCCCGAGTCACCTGGCCCCTGGGCCCCTGGGCATGGCTGTCTCCCGGTGCGGGGGATGGGTTAAGACCCCAGGAAGCCTTGGAGAAAACGCGGTTCGGTGCTACTGGGAGGGCAGAGGCGTGATGGGGCTGGCGGGCGGGTCCCTGCGGGTGCAGCGTCCCCTGCCCTGGCCTTAGCAGGGCCAGGCTGCTCAGGGGCCCTGGGCGGCTTCCGCGGCCTCTCAGGGGCTTCGCTGCCCAGAACTTCTCCAGCAGGCCCCGCCTGTGTCCTCAGGGAGGGGGAGCAGGCCAGGGAGACCCCTCCCCAGGGGCACCGCGAGGCCCGACGCCCCGCCCTTCGGCCTGCGTTCTCCGGCGCTGGGGAGGCCGGGGGGGCCGTGCGGACGCGCGTGGGCTAGGGAGCCGGCGGGGCGTAGTCTCCAGCACTGGAGAGCGTGGTCTGCGGTTGGTGGGCGTGGCCTCAGCCTCCGGGCACGGAGTGGGCGTGGCTTCGAGGTGGGCGTGGTCTATGGCCCAATGGGCGTGGTTTGGGGGGCTGGTGGGCCGAGGGCGTGGTCCGGAGTGCGGGCGCGCCGCGGCCGGTCCGGGAGGGGGGCGCCGTGGGACGCGGTCGGGGCGGCGGTGGGGGCTAGGTCTGCGGCGGGGTACGCGGCGGTCCGGGCGGGAGATGGGGGACGGCGGCGGTCCGGGCGGGGGGCGAAGGGGTACGCGGCGGTCCGGGCGGGGGGCGAAGGGGTACGCGGCGATCGGGCGCCCGCGGGCTCAGCCCCCTCTCTCCGCAGGGCCGCCGAGGGCCGGCCGGCCGCCGTGCCTGGTGTGCCGGGGCTCGCCGCTCGCCGGGCCGTGCAAGCGCTGCCGCTCCTTCTGCGCCGCCGTCCTGCGCGGCTCCTCCTTCCTGCCGCTCGGCCGCCGGGCCGACAGCCCGTGGAGCCCGTGACGGGGACCAGCGCCGACGAGGACGGGACCCCGACGACGCGAGCCCGAGCCCCTCGGCCCGCTGGCGCGGCTGACTGCTTTGGAGACCTGCACGTAGACGAGGGACCTTGTATACAGAGCTATTTTAGAGAAATCGCGCGATCTCACCCTGGTATTTCTTACGGAGCCCGCCCTCTCCCAGTGCCTGCACCTGTCTGCCTGCAGAGCCCCTGTGCCCCCAGCCGCATCCAGTCCCACCTGCCGCAGGACAGGACAGAGCGAGACCTGCTGGCACCCCGGACGCCCCCTGATCCTGGGAAGGTGCCCTTCCTGCCTCCCAGCCAGAGGTCCCAGACAGGACACTCGTCGCTTATTCACTCATTTATTCAACAAAAGTCTCGCTGAGCTGGTCCAGGTTCTTTGCACCCCAGTGTCTCCTTCCAACCTGGAGCTGTGTGGGGGGTGGGAAGGGGCCCCAGGTCATGTCTCCTGGATTCCATCGAAGCTGGACTCCTGGGCCTGCTGGTGGTCAGTGGGCCACGTGGGAGACCCAGGCGTGGGGAGAGTCCCCAAGGCCTCCTTGGTCCCAGGCTGGGGTGCTCCCAGTCGCTGGAACCTGCACAGGACAAGGGCTGCCAAGGAGTCCCCAGGGCCAGGTCTTTGTGGACACTGGGAGGGTCCACATCCCCCAGCACTCGGAAACAGAGCAGGAGCCCCCTGGAGAGAGGGTGGGGGCAGGGGCAGGGGTAGGGGTCCCAGGGTCTTTCTCTGGGCCTTGAGACCAGCACCAGCCCCTCTCCCCTGTGTGGTCACCTGTGGCCACTTCACTGTGGTGCTGGGATAGCCTGTTTAGGGTGACAGGTGTGTCACCTGGTGGGTAGGCCTGTCCTGGAAAGGCCACAGAGAAGGGCTCAGAGTGTGAGTGGCACAGAAGTCCCCACTTGTCCCACTGCTGCAGGAAAGCCCCTGCGGCACTTCCTGGAGGCCACAAGTCCTGGAGGCTGGTGAGCCAGGCTGAGGTGCCCTGGTGGTCTGTCTCAGGGCCTGGCAGGCCTAGGACTGTGGGGTGACCAGAGCCTGGCCTTCCGGCCCCTCCAACATGCCAGCCTACTGATGTGCTGTCCAGCATGGGGGCTGGCTTTGGGTGCTCTGGGGCCCCAGGCACTCTGCTCACTGGCAGCACGGGGCAGGGTGCCCAGCGCCCAGCAGCGACCACAGGAGTCCAGCCCACCGAGTGCCCTAGACCAGGCGGGGCAGGGTGGAGGTGCCGGCCCAGGTGGGTGGGAGGCTGGGCAGGGGGCTCTGGCCCCGGGCGGGTGGAGGATGGGGTCCGAGGTCATGGGCAGCTGGTGAGTCCTGCTGTGTTCCATCCCCTGGGGCTGACGCCCCCTCAGTGCCTTCCCGAGTTCCCTCCTGACTGATCCGAGTCTGCTGGATCAGACCCGTGTCCTCCCCCAGCCTGGGGGTGGTGCTGCCCTCAAAACTTTGGATGCCTTATTGGGGTTCCAGGCAGAACCCCAGCCCTGCCCAGGCCCAGCACACCGTATGGGACCTGGCTCTCCACCCAGACACCCCTCCCCATCCCCCCCCATGTGGGACAGTGCCCTCCCAGGACCAGAGGCAGGTGCAGGGAGCCCCTGTGCTGCTCAGCTGCAGCAGGAAGAGGGCTGGACATGGGCCCTGGGCTGTCGGGGAGGGAGGAGCCTGGGGTGCCCCAGAAGCACACCCTGGTTCTCTTGTTCCGCTGCCTTGCATGGGGCTGGCAGGGGCAGGAGGCAGACAGGGTGCAGTGAGCCTCTGCCCAGAAACCTGCCTGTGCACGGGATGCTTCAAGTAGGAAAAGGAGTGCGGAGCAATTCCCTGAGCAGAAGCTAGGCCCGGAGTAGCCCATGGGCGCTGCCCTGGGAGGGGGGGCCTGGGGACGTGGGGGAAGTCTCAGGTCCCAGGAGGGAGCACTCCCTTAGGGTTGGCTCGAAGCCAGCAGGTGCAGGTGTCTGGGATGCTTCCTTTCCTCTGCCCAGCCGAGCTCAGCAGGGCCACTGGCTACTGTCCCTGTGGTCAGGACACACACCTGAGTGATGGGGGTGCACACAAGTGGCCCCTTGACCTCACAGGCCCAGAGCCAGCCCTGCTCCACCAGCCAGCCCCGTGGGGAACCCACTTACCTGGGACCCCAAGACCTCAAGGTCTCAGGACGCTTCCTTTGGCAGCCTGGAAACTCCATGTGGTCTGGCGGAGTGTGTCAGCCCCTGGCCAGTGGGCAGGTCTGGGGGCTGCCCCTGCCGGCTCCCATAGGCCGTGTCTCACCAGGAGGCGGAGTGTCCCTGCCTGCTGTAGGGAGCAGCTCCTGTTTGTCTTTGGGGCTGGAGCTGCGGGTCAGCCTGGACGCTGCCATCCCACTCTCGGCCAGATGCTCGCGGGGCCAGCACTCGCGTTCCTCTGCCTGGCCTGGGGCACGTCCCGGGGCCTGGCCATCCCCCGGATCTCCGAATGTGGCCTCTCCTGTTCTCAGGTGAGGCCCTGGTTTCTCCACAGGTGGGCACCGGGATGGCATGCTGCACACAGACGGGCGAAGGGTGCAGGGGCCGGGGAGACTGAGGCAGCGGGGGTGACAGGAGGCTGTGGGAACCGGGCAGCCGGGGATCCCTGGGAGGTGCCCGGCCTGGCGCGGCAGCTGGAAGCCCAGCCCTCCCATGGCCCGTCCGCCTCACAGGTCCTGCTGGAAGGGCAGCCAGGAAGCCCCTCTGGGCTGTTTGTGGAGCCGTATTGCGTCACCCAGGGTGCTGGGCTCCGGGTCGGCATCCGGGCTTGTGTGACACTGCTAAGGAAACACTCAGGAATGAGCTTATCCCAGCCCCGGGGGGAGCCGCAGGCGAGGACGTGAGGTGACAAATGGTGCTGGGACTTGCTGCAGGGCGGGTGACTCAGCCTGCAGAGAGACGGCCCTCGGCACCCGCAGCAAGAATTGTACCCAGCACGGCCCAGGAAGTGGCCCCGGTGCCCAAGACTGGCCCAGGCACAGAGGGGACACAGCCAGGGAAGGAACATGGAAGATGTCATGGGAGTGGGGGGTACTTATTGAGTACCTGCTGTGTGCACTGTTCCTAGTGGGGGGGATGGCAGGGAACAAGATGTACC